>NC_067208.1:14068226-14329895 GCF_026262505.1 Trichomonas vaginalis G3 | reverse complement strand
AAAGAAACATTAAAGAACACAAACACTCCGCACACTCATACAGGAACGACAAACTTTTCTGGCGACCATTAAGACACTCATATAAGAGACCACCCATTATACAACTCAGAGTTAGAAGCTGGCAATGACGTTTTATCTCCATCTTATAACAATTCAGCGAAAAAAAGACTTTTCGACAAACTGAACCGGAGGAAATCATGTCCATACTTTCACAACAAAATCCAACAGGCTCGGGTGCAGATTATATGCCACCATTTATGACTGTATTCGCATGGTTACCGCGCGTTGCAAGAAGGCGCTTGAGCTAGAAATAAAATCTATATAACTTTACATAAATGAGCTTGAAAGAAGTATTCGAATCATCACCGTGAAGGTCATTTAAGAAATTCAATGAAGCTGCAAAGAGTTGGGGATTACTAACAGAGCTCGAAGTGAAAAGGTTCTTTGACAAAAATGTTGTACATCAAAAAAAATAAACCCTTACGACATACTTTTTACCAATTACCCAACACTCCTGACGCATACCAATTTGACACTCTCGTTCAAAGCAGAAAAGGAGGACATAAACCATTCCTCATCGTTCATTAATGTTACACTCGCAAAACATATGCATATCCAATGAGGATAAAGGAACTCGTGAAGTGTTAAAGAGTTTTACAAAAGTTTGTAGCAGAACATAGCCCAAGTACTTTAACATCAGACCAAGACACGTGCATACCTCAGGCAATGAAATCACAGATTTTCTCATTAAGCATAACAATAACTCACTACACTATACTGAAGACGCATACCATAACATACTCGGCATCATAAACGCTTCATAAGACTCTCAGGAGATTTAATCAAGAGCGAGACTTTACCGAAGAAACAATGAAACATTTTCTCGAAGTATATAATTCCTCAACACATTCTAGCAACAGGACATACACCAAATTCAATGAACAACAACAAGAAGAAAAAGTATATACAAAAGAAACGAAGTCAACACAAAATATCAGAAATTCAAAACACAATTTACCCCATTCCTGTAAACAAAAGTTCGTGTAGTTCTTGACGACGAAACACGTTGCACAAAGAAACGTTTAAGGTTAAGTAGAAACTATTATATCGTAGACTCTACGCGCAAGGTAATGGATTCTTATAAAAGCTGCGCGACGACTCTAATTCGTTTTATCCTCGTCATAAAATTAGTTGAAATAGTAATGCAAACTTGCTGAAACCATTGACGAAGCAAAGCGAGGAGTGTTATTGAAATACTTGGTTACAACATAAACGATGAACATTATAAGTAAGATATGAAGAGGCGTTGAGATTGTTATACCATCTAAGAACTTGAGAGAGGTCGAAGCCGAACACATCTGGGACCATTAGAAGCCGGAGTATGGAAAGACAAAAATAAGCCAAGAAAGAATAAGAAAATTCTTCTAAAACTTTTTCCATTAGATGTACAATCAAGACATGAATGAGAACAGCTCATGTATTATTAATGGTACCATTCTATTTTAAATAAATTTACACCAAAATATATTTTAGGTGAAGAGGTGAGATTTTTTTTCACCTGTTTTTTCACCCTCACCGCTTAGCGGCTCAGATTGCTTTTTGCTTTCTCGTGAATTTTCATGAATTTCCTTAAGATAGAAATAGTTAGTTTTATTTTTATTTATTTTTTTTATTTTGTAAAGATATGATTTCAACAATGGACACAAAATTCAAACAATACAGCACCAAACTCGCTATCATGAATCCTCGTCAATGTTGGTAAGAGATGAAAAGCTTTATTCCTTCTTCATATATTTGCGAAAGAATCCAGAAGATAAAGAAAGAATTTTACAAGTAATTCTAGACTGTAGTGCGAAAAGATGAAACAAATGAACATGTATCTTTATGAAATACAGGACATTATTGACCATTTACCCCAAATTGCCTGAAATCCAACAGCAAAAACTAACTATTCCTGAATTCTCGAAACAAAATAGAAGTGAAACCAACTGACTCAGTAGAAATAAAGAAATTCATACCGTAAAAAGTAATTGATTTTAGGATATCATATGCAACCATAAAGTATGGACAAAGATTGCGACATGCGTTTATAAAAATATTTCTGAATATATAATCGGTGGAGTTTAAGACATACGATAACTTTTTTCATTAGTTGCAAAATGTGTTTGGGAAATAAGAGATAAAGATAGAAGAGGTAAGGTATTGATGAACAGTTAAAACCAGCAGCTTTTGAGTTAAAGAAACCATTGACGCCTTAGTTGTTCTAGCTGGTTTTATTTCAATGATATAACGCAAAAATGAATCGCCGCAATGTTCAAAATGTAAAGCAGCAATAAGAAACTATAATCTACATCAGTCAAGAGATAGAAAGAATGCGAAACGAACTAGTGCAGACTTAAAGAAAGAAGCAGAAAAGCCAGCAGGAAATAAATGGATATGTTGACATTTACTGAACAAAAACTCTCCAACTGCAGAAGCATTTCCTTCTGTCTGACCGTCATAGAAATATAAAGAGAACTTTCGGTATGATTAAACATTCGTGTACTAAAAGAAGAAATTGAAGCTACGAAATTGTTTAGGATTTCAAATATACATCGTACAATTCATGTAAAACGCTTGTGAAAACAAAGAGGGTGAAAAAAAGAGGTGAAAACATTAGGTGACAAAACTAACCACTCTTATCACCTAACAAATTATTTTATTGAATTCAGCACAAAAATAATGAATTTCATTAGTTTAGAAAAATAACGCTAATTTGTATTTTTAATTTATTTTTTTATTGTATGTAAGAGACAGTATGACAAACATTGAGCTTTGAAACAGTTAGAAAGATAGACAATGACACCAAAAGTGCGTTAGAATAGGTGATTTAAACGTAATACTCAAAGAAAATACAAACAAAATATTCTTTGTCAGACATTATATCTCCATCTGGAAAGAAAACAAACGACTGGGTTAGAAATGCTTCAACTCAGAAAATTTTGACAAGAAATCCTGAGCTATGATATCGAGTAGCACTTCATGGAACAAGAGCATATCTTATAGAACAAAATGCTTATACCAATAGTTTTGTTATGGTTAGACCCAGTTGTTGGATATAACTCATAACTATATGTTCATTCATACGAACGTTGCAAGTGAAGGCTTATACTTTACATCGTTCAGAAACCGAAGGACTTTCAACACAAAAAAGATATAAGATAGGAAGGACATATAATATAACTCAAAGATTATGCAGTACAGTCAATAGAGTCAAGGTTGTGTTTGTAATGATTGAGAGCTGCTTGAAACGAAATGCTTGAAGTTTTTGAGAAAATGTATGGTTGCTCCAGCGACAGAAAGTAAAAAGAAACTGTTTGAAGTAAGATGAGATAGAATAAAGCTATAAAATTATTTTGACGATATTGGCTGAAAAAATACATGTAAACGTTTATTCTTTGGTCTTTTTTGGTGAAGTCAGAAAAATAAAGTTAGTTTTATCTTTTATTTATTTTTTTACTTTCTTGTATGTAAAGACAGTAATGACAACGTCATCAGAACCAACAAACAGCACTTATAGATCGCATGGAAGCTATATGAAGAATAGACGAGTTACATACAGTATAACAAACAGTTACGTTCATTCGTTCAGTGCAAAGATGGACATGTAACCAAATGCAAAGTATAATGAGATTGACTCTTCGTTCTAGCAAAGCATCATATCATTGGGTTTGAAAAGCCAACAGATCAAAAGGAAGCTTTTTAGAAGAATTTCCTACATATTGATTTCCCTGGGGCTCGGAAAGATCTGAGAGAAGAAGATTCCGTATGAATAATGCGCAAGAATTTTGGCGCTCCTGGTTTGAAAAGTTATTATGTTTCATGACCTTAGTAAACGCTGTAGGCAATATGGGCTTCACCTCGTTATGGCTTGTTATATTTCATGATAGTTAGATTGAAACTATAATAAAGCAGAAACGTTGGAGAGATGGAAAAGAAAACGTTCAAGCAACAAATGAAGTCATTGAATTCCAAAGAACAAAAGCATACAGAAAAGAATACCGCGTTCGAGTACCATAATGGAAGAGGAAAAAGAGTTATAGTATAGTGATAATATAGCTGAAGAATTGGAGAAAGAAGAAGATAAAGATGAGGTTATGTTAGCATTAGTCAGAAGAACAAGCAAGAGCTTTTATGACTTAGCTAAGATATATAGAATTCTGACAGAGAAGCTGGTTCTATCGTGAAAAACTTACCCATTCAAATGACACGATATGAGCAAAATTAAAGGAAATTGTTCCAAAAATTACTCTTCCTAAAACACACTATGGACATCAAAGTTGCACAATATTACCATTCAAAGTAAGGACTTAAATTACTGAAGCGGAAAAAATACAGAATATTTCGATAACTTCAAAGAGAAGAATGAATATCACGACAACATTATGATGAAGTCACGACAACATTAACGAAAGAGAATGAAGGTGAAAAAAAGAGCGTGAAAAAACGGGTGAGATCTCACCTCGATCACCTAAATATATTTTTGTGCTATATTTACAGCTCATTTACGAAGAAGTCATGATCCTAACGTCACATTATGTTCGACACTGATACACATTAACGAATAACATTAAGCCGGATAACATGAAATGCGGATAACATTTCATTTTTGCACATTAATCCTGCTGTGTTGTCGATAAAATAGTCTGTTGTCATCAATTTTTAAAGAGAAGTTAATTAACCTGGGTGACATGGTGACGTAGGACACCATCAGTTATTCAAAAATATTATATTATTGCTTAAATAAGGCTTCAGAGGTCTATTTCTTCAACGCATTCACTTTCCCTCGTCAATGTCAATAGACAGCTTCTTCAACCTTTGTGTAAGAAAATTTTCTTGTAGTAACATCTTTGGTTCGTTATGTCTGCAAAAAGAGATGAAGCAGATAATATTTCACATTTGTTCACCCTTCTCTAATATTCTTTCTGTTCGGAGAAGATTTAAAGCAATACTGAAGTAAGTCAATGTTAGAAGTTCTTTATGACATAATAATTATGTAGTATCGTTGCACTTCAGCGGAAGAAAGCTCTTTTGTTTCAAAACTACTGCCTAACTCTTGTGAAGTATAGAACGTTTGCGTCACTTAATTTTTCTTGAACCACCGGCTTGTTTTGGAAATTATTAGTACATATAAGAATTTGTCTACAATCTGCTTCCATGTACCAAAACCCAGAACTGTTGCCGGATTTGTTGAATTCATTGACGTATAAATAGAACCAACAGGATATAATGTTTGAAGTATTTCAGTCTTTAATGTTTGAAGCTCTGTTTTGTCTGCTTTCTTATCATATAAATCTTGAGCAGTGAATTTAACATTATTTTCATCACCCATGACATAAACATTTTTACAGCTAATTTTTTTCTTCGTTGTTATGTTTTCATTCGATGTTAAACCTTGTGGAAAGTTAGGAGTTTATAATATAATGCATCCCCACCAGTTCCGCCAACCGTTCCTTCAATACTTTCTATAGCAACAGTTGAGAAGGAGTTATGTGTATGTTCTTTATCTGCTTTCTTATCTAACATTGCTGGTAGTTCATGTGTTTCAAAGTTTCTGACATGACCTTCGATATTCATACATTTGTTATTTAAGGAGTTTAGTGTATCTTTTACGCTTGTACTTGGATTCTCTAAAGGTGCACTTGAACCAAGGGTATAGTTCAATATTATGTCGTCTGCTCTAACAGTAGTGAAGGATTCATGTGTATGGTTCTTGTCGGCTTTACTGTCTAATGTAGCTTGAAGTTCATTTATATCGGAGATATTGTGTTTATGAGATTTCAAAACTTTGTTCATTGCGTCAAGTTCATCTTTGTCAGCTTTACTTTTAATAGCATCTTCAAAAGTTATTTTTGCCTTAACTCTCAATGTAAATCTTGGTTCAACTAATACACCGTTAACAAAGAAGTATGAAGCATAAATTTCACCAGTATAACCAAATGCTTCTGGTGCTTTAGCTACATCATACTGTACAGTACAGCCTATGTCATAACCTTTAGCACGAATGAATTTATATCTTCTTTCATTAACATCTTTCGTCTTCACTTCTTCATCCTGTGTTAAATATCCATGGTAGTCCGTTATAATCTGTTCGTCTGAAGTTATATAATGAACATGGTTTTTATCTGCTTTTTCGGCTAATTTCTCTTCTATCTCATTTATTTCAAGTTCATGCCTACCACCACCTCCCGAAGAAGTATTTTTCTTCAGCTCTTGAAGAACGTCCACTTCGCCATCTTTGGTGTCAATAATGAGACTTTGAGTTAAAACCTTTCCTGTCTTAATGGATGTTTGTAAAACTTCTTCTTCACCGTGTTCGGGGTCATGGTCGTCATCATATCTTGTGAAATCAGAGATGTTGTCATACATTAAGCATATCTGTCTCAAAAGTTCTGCTATTTGAAACTGGAACGAAAGATATACAGAACTTTCATCATCTCCTAAAGTCAAGTCTGCTTTCTTAAGTATTTCTTGAATGTATGCAATGAGAACAGAGTACCTTGGAAAATATTCGAACAATATTTCATTAGCTGTTGGTTTTGGTGGTTCTTCTGGAGTTTCTGTTGTTTTAGTTCCTTCTGTAGGTTCTGTTGGAGTTTCTGCATCTCTTGACTTCAATGCTCTTGCTCTCAAAGACTAAATGTTAGAGCACCAGGTTTTACAAAGGACTTTATAAATGCTTTAATAGTTCCTGGTAAGTTATTGTTAGCATTAAGTAAGTTCCTTATGCTTCCATCATGTACGTCCATAGCACTATGTAAAAAATCTATACTTTTCTTGTAGTCAGCAATAGACTGACTGTGATTTTTTAAAGATTTGTCAATACCTTTAAACCAATCTTCATGCATGTCTGATACTGAGCCAAGAATATCATTTGCTTCCTTTAGTGTATTTTGTGCTTCTCGTAAAGTATCCAATCCCGTACGTGCATTGTTTGCTATACGTCTTACAGTATCTATTTGACTCCTTGTTTCTTGCATCCAACCAGATAAAGTTTTAATAGTATCCGAACCATTTGAAATGAAGTTCAAAGCATTTTTAACGTCATTTAAAACTTCTTCACCAAGTACCGCCCATATCTTTCCGATTTGGTATTGAAGAACTCCATATGAAGCAGCTGTTAAACCAGTATTTATAAGGTTCCATATCCATGATTTAGCAGTTTTTCCATCCTTTCCATCTTCACCATCCAAACCGTTTTCGCCTTGAGGTCCTTGTATTCCTTGTGGTCCTTGAGGTCCGGTGTCACCCTTCTCTCCTTTCAGTTCATCTTTATGTTCGTTATAATATTCTAATGTCATAAGGTGTACATCATTACTGTTACCAGCAACGCCGAGAATTTGTTTCTCATTCATGACTAAATTCTTTAGGCATTTAATGTTGTCGTCAAATCGAAAGCTCTTTAACAATTCAATGAGAACATTTAATACTTTCACTAATGAGGCATCTACTGTAGAATTTATATATTGCACCGTTCCATCATTTATGATAGGAACTTTACTTATTGTAATGAATGGGTCATACGTGTTAAAAGTATCGAAATCAATGACTTTTTTAGTTTTTCCATTGTCAATGACTAAATCATTGCCTTCAATGGTTAAAGTTGAGTTTTCGTTTACTAGTTCATGTGCTCTTCTTGCTTCATTTGTTTCATACGCATATGCAGCAATAGTCATATTTTAATGAGAATAAAATGTTGTTCTATTTGCAAAGTACAGACCCAAACGAATACGGGACAGTAAAGTTACAAACAAACTTAGGTCTTCAGAATGAAGCGCTTGCTTTCAGAGTTGTTGACTTCAATACTATCGCAACTTTTCATAACAGATGAAAAGATTTCATAGAGATTGAAATAGATGACAAAAGAAGTGTTATAACATTTCCTAACAGAGCAGAGTATAGAATAGATAAAATTGCTGGAGTCATAGATACTCTCATAAATGAAGAAACTATTGACAACATAGATGTCGAACTCTCTTCTGAGGGAACATTGAAGTTCAGTAGCAAGAAGGAGTTTAAGATAACACGAATGAGTCATAGAGTACAACTTCTTTTGGGTACATACCATATGACATTTCCTTTAAAAAGCGTTGACAAAACGATTGAGATGAAATCTGTTCCATATGTATGTTATGGTAATTGTTTATACATTGAGTCTAAAATAGCTAATGTCACAGGCATTTCAGGAGTTAATAGTAAAGGTTCAGTAGAGTATAAATCTTTCTGTTATGAAGTAAATTCAATGTTCATTCCAAACGTTCCTGTCATAGCAACTCATTTAGGTAAATGGGTTCGCATTAGTCCTCATAATTTGAAAGACATGCAATTCAGACTTGTTGACTTTCAAGGAGAGCCTGTAGAACTGAAGGCACCAGTGCGAATGACTGTTGAAGTTGACTTTTTAGAAAATATTAAATGCAACAGCTTACAAGAGAACTCAGAGCTAAAAATATAAAGTATGAATGTTATGTATTAGGTCATGAACTTTGGTTGTTGCTGTTTGATGAAACAAATGAGTTAGTTATGTCAGTCAAGAGAACAGAAAAATATTGTGTTAGTGAAAACTGCACCAAGTCAATAAGATTAGGTTTGCATTATGAAGATGAGTTCGATACTGTTGAAGAAGTTTTGGATAGATATTACAAATTGCTAACTTGAAAATTTTTTTGACTGACGGCGCAAAGCGCCAAGATGGGCTCAAAGAGCCCTCCTGACTGCTTTAATTTACTAAAACATATTTCAAACAAAGTTTATATTCTGTTGAAAGTTTTGTATACTCGTTCGAATATCTATACTTAAACTCAACTCCTGTAGTTCCTGGTGTTTCAATGATGCGGATGTTACCTATTTTCATGAATAGTGGAGTTTGACCACAGCATTCGATTTCAGGGTCGAGATAGTCAATGACACATTGCTTTCCTGTTATTCGTGATATAACATTTTCAAGGTCCTCCTTTGTTAGAATTATTTGGTTCTTACTTATAAGATTTGTCAAAAGCTTCTTATCGTCTTTGAGTAAAATTGTTTGGTATAACTGAAGAAGGTAATGGTCTACGTTATCTGAAGGATTTGTTTGACATTTGTGTAAGGGTTGTCGTTGGCTTCTCTTGAAAGAATTTGGTCCAGTGGTGGATACTCTAACTTAACATCTGATGTAGCGTTAGCGTTTGAAGCTGTGTTTAAATTCACCGACTTAAGTTCTGGTTCTTTTTTTTCAAACACTCTGAACTATAGTTCTTTATGACAATATTGTTTGTCGTTCGTGAGTCAACATTTGATGTTGGTTCAATTGGAACATTAACGGCACCAGCTAAGATGGATTTGCTTCTCATTTCATATAGAATAAAAACCTTTTATATGTATGAAATGAAAATATACTCGACAAGGGTTTGAATGTAAAGCTAACGAATGAAAATATTGTTGAATTCACTGAGACAGGTGCTGTGTATAAAGATGTAGAACTACTGAACAAAAGAGCTAAGGGAAGAAGCAGGAACATGAACAAAGGGTGGAAGCCTATAAAAATTTATGTCAATGATGGCTCAGGAGGTTCAAACATAAAGTATGCAGAAAGTTATAGAGTTTATGCTCTCAAAGGTGAGAAGCCTTCATTTAAGAACAGCTATTCTAACATATCCTCAAAAGCTAACGGATGGAGAAGTGGATGATATGAATGACAGCAAAAATATTAACAGAAATGGCGACAGAGATGCATGGAATTTGTTTATCATCAGTCAATTGAAGGTTAAACTTTAAAACAATGTTGGTCGTTCCCATGGAATATTTTTGACTTTAATGGTATTAGTCATGATATGAATCTCAAGGTATGAACGAGGAGAGATGAGAGACTTATATGCTTCCCAAATTTCTTCAAAAGGTAATGTTATACCTGACTGTTTCCATATGAGTTCAATATCATAGCGTGAGAAACCTTGAAAGATAACGAAGTCAGTTATGAGACGTTTTATGTTTAAAGCAAGAAAGCGCCATGTTTGCATAAGTATTGCTACAGTTAAATGGTAATGTCTGACTTTAGTTATGATGTTAGCTAATGGTGAGTCAGGCTTTGAAACTAAACCTTTTCCGGCGAAGTCGTCGCAAACGAGCAGAGTGTTTGAAGGATATTTTTTGAAGGGGTATTTTGAAAGTTTTGATAGAATGTAGTTTGTCAGTCGTTTCATATCGTAAACTCCTGAGTACTGACGTAAGTGGTGTTTGTCAATAATTCTTTCCATCTCCTCAGAAGTCTTTTGCATTCCTGACTGTATGAACTCTACGATGGCATAATATTTTCTCTTACGTCGAATGTAACGTTGAAGAAATTCAATGAGTTCGCTATCTGGAACTTTAACGACAGAGGCTTGAACTTTTGACATGAATGTTTTCGCTGTTGAGTCCATAGAGTCTGAAGTTGCTGATATAATGATTTGGTCATAGTAAGAGTCGTTTCCTAAACGCTCTGTTATGAGTATATGACGAATGAGGTTAAATGTCTTACCTGAACCCATCTTTCCACAATAGAAATACACACCATTTGAACAGAATTCATAATCTTTGCTGAAAGGAAGAATAAGAGAAGAGTTAAGTTTGTCTGTAGTTTCATTCATGACTTCATCTACGTCATGTATTAAATGCTTCATTTTATCTCCATTAAAAATGCAAGTCAGAAATATTCAGAACATAGCACCGAGTCTAACTGACTATAAAGATATACTATGAACACGTTATGATGAAACCTACCAAAATTCAAGAAAGTCAGTATACTTATGAATATCCAAGACACTGGGTAGAGTATATAGGAGGTGAGAAAGCTATTGAAATCAGACAAGTTCGAAGTATTCCAGCAGGAAGAACAATATTATTGAAGAACTTTAATGTTTTGAGGTATAATGATGAAACAAGAAGCAAGATAGTTTTCCTGTTGCTGTGTATGTGAACCTAGACACAGGAGATGACATGAAAGTTTTTAACACAAAGCTTCAAACGGTAGTGAGAGAACAACTGACTGCGGAAGGGCATCCA
This sequence comes from Trichomonas vaginalis G3, assembly GCF_026262505.1. Classification (NCBI taxonomy): domain Eukaryota; phylum Parabasalia; order Trichomonadida; family Trichomonadidae; genus Trichomonas; species Trichomonas vaginalis. Next base: position 14,318,834 of record NC_067208.1, on the reverse strand, counting down.
TTACCTTCAGAAGTTACCATAGCATATAATTTTGAAACAAACTCAATAGATTTTAAAGTCGTCTCTGCAAAGAAGTCAGGTTTTACATTTAATGAAGCAGATGTATATTCAAATGAAAACTTCAAAGCTATTGCATGGTTAGATAATGACGATTGCTTTAAGAAAATATTTAAATACAGTGACTCAACGATGTCAATAGATGACCTTCGTGGAATGTTACCATCGACGTTTACAGTAGAAGGTTAGCAGGATTGCTTACAAGATTGTCAATTGGTGGTATTTGGTCTCGTGAGAACATTGTTATAAAATCCAGTATAAGTGAATTTGCTGAAGAATCTATATTATGTCTTTCAAACTATATGTATTCGCCGCCGAAGCATTATAGTATAACAAACTTTGTCAGTAAGTTTAACATAAGACTTGTCGAACCTTCTTCAATGAAAGATGTTGTGCTACCTAAAGATGGAAAGGATGGACTCATTATTGAGATGATTTTAATAGCATATTAAATGAGCTTGTTCTTGAAGGTCATTCATGATGAAATAATTGTGTAGAAGATGTTAGCAATTGTTCAGACATTTTGAAGCGTATAGATGAGATAAGAAATAAGTTAGATAGACCGCAAAGCGGTGAGGGCGAAGCCCGTGAGAACGCTTATGTTTCATTGACTTTCTCCAGTAACGAGAACTTTTATGAGATAATATTGAAGAGAGATGATTTTAATATGGTGTAAATGGTAGCTTGGGCAGCTTTAGGCGCAATGGGAACAAAAGCATTAGCATTTGGAGCAAAAGCACTTGGAGCTTATGACGCAGTAAATAAAATGAGTGGAGGAAGGGTTTCAAAACATTAGATGCAAATAAAGGGAAGATTGGAGGCTGGGTTGCAAAGAAGTTAAGATTAAATAAAATGGGGCTCATAAATAAAGCATCCAATTTGGTTGCGACTGAGTCAGAAAATGCTTTAGGAAAGGACGATGAGTTTGCAAAACACGCAAAAGACTTTAATGACCAGATGAAAGGTGAAACAATACATTTAAATAGAGTCGATGGAACTAAAGAAAATGTTTCTTCTCCACCAGTAGTTCTTCCGTATGGTCCCTATGGAATGTATGGAAACCCTTACGAAAGACCATTTGACCCATTGACTGGTGGAAGTAACTGGTATCATTACGGACGAAGAAGAAAGACAGTCAAGTTGGAGACGGACGTAAAGAAAGCAACTAAAAAGAAACCAAGGAAGAGAGTTATAAAGCAATGAATTCAACAGGGTGAAAAAAGAGGTGAGATCTCACCACTTCACCTAAATTTATTTTTGTGCTATGTTTTCATACGTGTGGGAGTGGTGATATCATTAATTTTTAAGTTTATTTTTTATTTTATTTTTATATAAATGACGAAAACTATTGAGATAACAAACTACAACGGTCATGAGTTCAAGAATTTGTTCTTCGTTCCTCGTGAAAATACATTCTATCAGATACGAGGGAGAAAGGGTAAAGTTAGTTTGAGCGTTTATGACAACAAACATAATGGAAAGTTTATACAAGCATATGATACAAACGGTAAGCGTGTTTCATTAGCTTTGTCAAAACTTACTAACATTTATTTTGACAGTGACTTTGACCTATATGAAGAAGAAAGTGAGTCAGAAGATTATGAGCTGTTATGTGAAGCACAGCAATGGGAGGAGTTGCAATACTTTTGTAAGTGAGAACGTTTATTTTTTACATTAGTGAGGTGAAGTGGTTGGTGGCTTTGTAAATATTTAAGGTTAAGTTAGTGTTGTCGTTTGTGTTGTAAAATATACGTTAACGGTTTTGTAAAGTGTCAAATTCACATATCAAGGGTAAGGTGGCGCGCAGTGCCTCCGTACCCATGATATGTATACTAACTAATTTTCATTAATTCAGAATTAATGTCTATTTTATATGGGTTCTCGATGTTTGATGAAAGAGGTGGGGGTATGTTGGATAAGTGGGAATTTCAACAGGTTCTTTACCAGGTTCAGATAAAATGATTGGGTCTCCATTCTCATGGTTTTCTTCATTCTCCTCATTCTTCGGTAAGTCACGAGTTAATAAATTTGGTTGAGTTGCTGACCTTGTTAATTCGGGGCTAACATTAACTTTAACATTTTGAATAATTCGTGATTTATCATCATTTACGTTATAACCAACCGTAATCTCTGCTTTTGCGTTAGTGTTCTTTTGACTAGTGAAACGTCTTCTCATTTATATTCGAATAAAAAAATATATTTAAACTTTTATTTTGCTGGAACTTTTGAATCTATTATTCCCTGTATTTGTTCATGAAGTTGATTTTAGCTGTTTCATCGAAATTAATGGACCGAATATATTCATTAATTGCATTCTTATAATCATCTGATTTCTCAAATTTTCTTTTATCTGATTCCTTAACTAAATCATAAGTTAAACCTCGTTGCTGATATAATGGTTTCTTAATTAAATCTTTGAATGCTTGAGATAAAGCACCTGATGCAATTCTTGCTACTATAATTGGTTGGAATTGCTGTTTAAGTTCATCTTTAACATTTGCGAAAACTGGATCGAATAAAGCAACTTTAAAGAATTTCTTAGCTGAAATTTCAGGTCTAATATTTGCATATTGACCATCAAACTGGTTAGAATATCGTGGTAATCCATCCGGTCCCTCTTCAATAGCATTTAATTCTTCATTGAAATAAGAATATGGATTATGACGGTATGAATTAATTGGACCATTTTTCACCTTCTCCAATGTATTGTTTAACAGCTTTTCATTTTCATCAAATTGCATAGGATAACGTTCATTATATGCTTTACGTTTAGGATAATCAGATATAGTTAATTTATAACCATTTATGACTTTAATATTACCTTGACCATCAGTAACGAAAACTTCATTTATACATTGGGTTTTCCATTTGGACCGTAATGTCTGCTTCGTGTGCTTCCCAATTTGGACATGACGTTTGGCATATGCTTGAGCTTCTGGTAATGTTAAAACGTTTTTCATTTGTTTAACATCTTTTTGAAGACCAGCAACAATATGAACTAATTCTTTCATTCCATCAGGAACTTTCATAGTTCTATTATATGCACCCTTTTGTTTGTCCTTGTTTTAATGGAACCTGTAGAAGATTTGCTATTTCTGTCATGTTTAATTATAAATAAAAAATAAAAATTAATTATAAAAAGTTAATCAAATTTAACACTTCCTTTATTTAAATCAATATTATTTTTCCATGTTCACCTAATTGCTGATATTGTGTGTAAAGTTCATTAATGCTCATTGGTAAATTCACTTGATAAAGCATAACGTTCAACTGTTGACGACTAAACCACTGAAAATGAAAGTGTTGATAGATTTGATTTAATGTTTGTGCTTAATGCTTTGAAATATTGAACAGCCATAAAGAATGAACACTGAATGTGTCGACATTGAGTTAATAACTGATTAAAATATGATTTCTCATTTGTTATTAGTTTTGATTTCACCGCATCATCTAGAAAAATGAGTGAATGCAAAAATTCTCTATCAAAATTTGAATAGAAAGTGTTTCAATAATTCATCCCGTTGTTTATCAATAATTTTATCCTCTAATCCTTGCTTCTTGATTGTATTATATAATTCTTTATACATTAAAAAGTTTTTTAATAATCTTCTGCTTCTTCTTGTGATAAATAAATAATTGGAATTTTGATTAAATGCTTTAAAGATTCAATGTATCATCTGAAGGTGAACCTGAACGGTTGATATAAATTAACACATGTGAATGGGGGGGTGTTAGCAATAATGATAATTTGTTTTAATATCGTTAATGTTTTACCTTTATTTTGTTACCAATTGCTGCAGTGATTGAATTTAAGTAATTCAGAATATGGAATTTCATTAATTTTTTCCTTAGATAGAGCATTTTATTATCACTCAATGCTTCATTAATCATATCATCTACGTATGTATTATATACTCCTGCTAATTCTTCATAAGGGGTGGATGAATTAAATCCATTTAATCAAAAATAAATTTATAATTTTAAAACTTTCTATTCATCAATATTTCATCATATGAACTTCTATACTGCGGTGGTGTACCTGTTGGATGATATTTCAAACCTTCATCCGGTGTCCATGTCCAATATGTAGTCCTAGTAAACCAAACCTGAGGAGGATTTGTCACCTTTGAACAGTAAGTGTCATTTTCACCCTGAATGATTGGATAAGCTTTCACTTGTACTGTAACTTGTGAGTTGAAAGTTTCTAATCATCAAAGAATATACCCGCTCCATCACGTTGAACTGGAATAGTGCATAAGAATGAAGTTTGGTCTTTCCATGTTCTAGCTAATGGCATGCCATCATCATCATTCAGTGGTCTAGTTAATGAGTCCTCGTATTCTTCTGTGCATTCATTCACTCCATCTAAATCAGAAGCTTGAAGCATACGTGTAAAGAATATGTCACCCACTGTGGTCATCGCTTGATCGGGGAAGTTTCTGGAATCTATAGTGACCTGAAGACCTCGAAGCATTGGATTTTCTAAAACTGTTCTTTGCATTGCATTCTTCGGAAATGTTAACACAACATCTGTAACATTATGAAGAGCGTATGAGAAATCTGAGCTAATACCTTCAGGAGTGATGCAACCTCCATTTAGTGAACGAACATCAATATGTTGAGCTGGAATCATGAATGGATCTTCCTTACTAAATAAACGTGGTATTGCTTTAACTGATTCTTCAATTAAACCGTATCCTGGTGTAATGCATTTATCCTCTAAAACTTCCATCTTTGTGCATGAAATAATAACGCCATCAACTGTTGCGTCAGCAGATGTAGCGGCTAAGCTTGTAATTAATTTGGCAGGAAGTCCGATTTGTTGGAATTTGCGATCATATTTATAAACATGATTCATAATCTTTTCATAATTTTCATCAGTTATCTTTTCATAAACGTAATTTTGTAAATCAGCAACTCTTAACGGTCAACCTGACAAAATACTAAAGTATCCCTGAAAACATAATATTTAAGAATGATATCACCAAATGATTTAGGATAATCATCGAACGCCTGAAATGCTAACAAATCATTTACCGGAATAATCGTATCAAAAGTGACATCAACTTCTTCATTTGCTTTCTTGAAAACTTCTGAAGGGTCAATATATTTACCACATACTGAGTTATCATATTTTTGAACATTATTATATAACGAATGAACAAACTTTTTAACTTTCCTTTCTGATTTTGGTTTATATGTTGCAAATGCGAAAGATTCACGGGCGCAATCCATCTGAAGATAACCAGCATCACCTCTTTCAGTTTCTACTTCTAATTGTTTAAAGCTTTGATTTGATGATTTGTAACCAACGAATAAACGCATGCATTTAAAAGCGGCATCACATGTGAAAGCTTTATTTGAAACTAGAGTTGCTTTAACTTTGCGTTTAATATATGTGTCACCTAATTGGTTCACATCATGAGCTGGATTTGTAATTCTTAAATGAGTTTGTTTATCATCAAAATATGGAGCATCAGAGTCATAGCATGAACTTTCAAGTTCTCTATAATATCTTCTACCGTCATTCTTTGCGAATATTTCATTTATCTTTTCGAATGAATGAAACACATTTCCATTAATCGGTTTGGTGTTTGGCACTAAATAGTTAGTCGTCATTTATTAATAAATAAAAAATCAAAATTAAAAGATGAAAATGAATTTTTAATTTTAATGAAATAATCAACTATGGCTGCGGGTATATTTAAGAAACTGTGGGATAGAGTAAAAAGGGGCGAGTAAAGTTTGGGAAACATTGAAGAAGGGGGCAAATTGGATATTTAAGAATAAAGAAGCAATTAGTGACGTTGCTGAATCAATAACGCCAAAAGCTGCCCCAATAAGAGAAATTTTAAATAAAGGAGAAAAAGTTTATCAAAGACTACAACCGATACTAAGATAAAAATAATTTTAAAATAATTTATTTTTCCACTATCTACCTCCTATTTTATTAAGTATTCCTTCAGCAATTCCACCAACTGCGTTACCTGCTTGTGCTCCCATCGCCGGATTACCTGCTTTAGTACCTAATACTCCACCTATGATAGTTCCTGCCGTTTTCGCTACTGGTGCCAAAAAGTTTGCAACGGGTTTAATAATCTTTTTATAAACCCAACCCGCAGCTTTCTTAATTCCATCCCATAATTTTTTAAAGAATCCTGCAGCCATTTCTGATTTAATATTAATTAAAAAATATATTTCATCACTTATATTCTAATTTTTATTTAATGATAAATGAAACCGATTTTAAAAATAAATGAAACAGAGGAGGAAGAAATAAATGAAAGTGAAAATGTTCAACAAAAAATAAACGTTGTTAAACCAATTACTGAAATAAAAATTTTTTCATCTGTTGAAGAATTTAATGACTATTATGCTAATAATAAAAAATTATTTGAAGAATTGACAACATGTAAATTGAATAAAATGTTTAAAGTTGACGGATTCAAAATTTCAAAAATAAAAGGAGTGATTAGTTTGAAATCTATTCCTCAATCAAGAATCACCTCATTAATGAAAATAGATGATTTAACAAAAAGAATAGAAGAGATTGAAGAAAGAATGAATCAAATAATTGATTTCATAAATTCAAATAATCATTAGTTTCTTAAAGTTCAATGTTGAACTCATCAAATTCTTCTTCATCATTACCATTACCTTTAGCGAGTTTATTTACTCTTTCAACTTTATCTTTTGATAGTCTTTCGTTTAATTTTTTCTGAAGTTTTTCGTTACCAAGTTCTAAAATTTTACATGGATGATATTTAAACCTGTTAAATTCTTTTTCCTCAGTTTTAATCATTAATCTACAAAGAACTTTAGTGAGGTGGTTTTGTTGTTTAAACCATTTATCCTTAATATTTGTTATAAATTCAATATCCGGAATTAATTCCCAAATTTTTGAATTTTCGATTAATTTACCATCAAATGCAAAAGCAATAGGTTTAATATTAAACTTACCTTTATAAAATAAACTTTGTATGTAATCATCAAAATAAACGTCTACTTGTTTAACCTGGGTGAGAATTGGTGAAAGTTTATCCATTAATTGATTCACAGTCACGAATTTTGATTCACTCCTTTCTTACGAATTAAAAAAATAAATTATTCAAAAATGTAAGACATTAATTTTTAAAGTTTATTTTTTAAAAAATTTTATTTTTTATTTCATTATGGTAGTGAATCTTTCATTCATGAAAATAATTATTTCTAATTTCTTTTATTCTCTCGTACATACTAGATTTAAAGAATTCAGAACATTTCCCATAATCTCCTAAATGTTTTCTTATCCCTAACGTGTGCCAGTTATTATATGAAACTGAATAAACTTTATCATTATCTTTACACCTTTCATTACTTCCAATATATTTATATTTCAATTTTGATTTAGCATTTTCATATTCATTAGCGTTTAATAATTCACAGTCTTCCTTTTTAAATAAATGTTTTATGTATTCAGGATTTAATACTCTACGTTTATATGCTCCTAACTTAGTTCTAAAGGTTTTTCTACAAAATTTAGGAATTCCATCCTCTTTAATGTCATCAATGATTGCCATTTCATTATTTTCAATTTCTTCTTCTCGTTTATGAGGTCTTTGATTATGACTCCATTGATTCCATGAAATTAAACATTCTTTATCATTATATTTATACCTCATTAGCTTATTTTGGCTTTCATATTCATTTAATAATTCACAATCTTCATTTTTAAATTGAAGTTTAACCCATTCAGGATTTAAACAATGTTTAATTAATCGCGGAATATCTGACATCATCTATATATAGCTTCTTTTATAAAAGATAAAAAAAAAAATTATTTTAAAATTAATGTTAATTTATTAATGATTTATAAATAAATATATATTTTAATGCATCGTCTATATATAGATGTAACAAAAAAAGTCACTAAACCCGTCATATCCTACTACTAAAATAGATCTTGTTCCCACAGGTGTAAACTAAGAGTTGATAATATGTTGCTCATGCTCTAAAACAGATAATTATTTTATTGTATTGCTTCCCGCCAGAAAAAATAAAAAAAACTTTGAATTTATATTTTTTATCGTCTAGATTTTTGTTCAGTCAATCATGAAACTTCCAAAACAGTTCAGTGGAGAAGTTATTCACGGCTTTGGACGTGGATCTACAAAGTTGGGATTCCCAACAGCTAATATAGACCCAAAGTCTTGGGATGAAAAGGTTAATCCTAACGAATATGGTGTATACTGCGGGCTTGTCAGAGTTAGACACGATCCAAACAGATTTTGCGTCTTTTCTATTGGAAAGAACCCAACATTTCAAACAGAAGAGCCAACATTTGAGGTCCACATATTAGATTTTAACGATGATATATATGGAGAGATTATTACGGTTGAAGTCTTGGCATATATTCGTCCAATGATCACATTTAACTCAATTGGCGATTTAATCAAACAAATTACTACTGACTGTCAGACAGCAAGAGATACTCTATCCCAAATGATTAACTCGTAATAGATAGAGCTGCTAGAATAATAAATTGCTTTCTTTTTTATGGATAAATGTACAAAAATAATCTTACAGATCTTTTTGAAAATTCTATTATTCATGACTAATCTTTATAAGATAATCTATTAATATAAATGATGATTATCCATAGATATTCTTAATGGTCATGTCGAATTTTTTCAATTTTATGCGATGAGAATATCGCTTCTTTACCGATAATGTCTATCACTTCCATTATCTATTTTGACTGTGCATTAAGTTCAATTCAATATCTTCTCTTATTGATATTTTAATAAGATTGTATCATCGGGTAAATAGTTATGAAATAAGTCTCACTTACTCTCAGTGATTAAAACCATTCATGATATATGTCCAAGTATGCATAAAAAATTCTATGTCATTAAAAAGCTTTCTTGAACTCATTATGCTCTGTAGATCTATTCATTATTCCTTTGGGATCAGATTCTTAAGTTATTGATTAAGATAAAAGCTGATAAACAAATGTGCACACATTGCTGTATGAACTAAATGTGGATATGAAATTATATTGAAATATTTGAAAGAGAAAGCACATTATATGTCAGCAATGCATTCCGATTGTCTGGATTTACAAAATTGATTTGATGAATCCATTCGTTGAGGTCTGGATTAACATTATTGACAAAAAAATTAATGGTTATTATCTCAATAATCATCTCGTGTAGAGCCATGACAAAGAAATTGTCTGTATTCCGTGTTCTCAAAAATCTATCCAAGTTGGTTGGAATTTCATTTCAATGCGCGTATTTTCGAGGCATGCAAATCCTTATATTTCGGTTAAGTAATGAATTTTTTGCTACGATATTCCACTTTTTGAGAATTAACGGAGTTGTAAATTCCAATTTTCAAATGTGCAAAGAAGCGGATGATAATAATAAGAATGATGAACCAGTAGTTCCAATTATTCCTGAAGGTCTGCCAGAACCCATCAAACAAGCAGAAAGACCAGAACAAGCCGTTAAAGTACCAAAACATACAGTAACTGCTCCAGACTCTGAAAACCCAGGCAAAATCACTCAATTCCAAGATCTCGCCCTTTCAGACATTCAAGAAAATACAAAAGCAATGTAATTCAAAATCCATGCGTTAGTATATTATTTTTATTTTTTTATCAAAAACAAAAAACACCTAAAATATATAAACTAAAAAATTATCTTATTATACGTATTAACCTACATAGCCCAATTTTATGTTAAATTTTTTTGATCTCATGAAATCTCGTTTATTCTCATTAATTTACCAAAAATATGTATGTGTGTGAAACAATGATGTTTGAGATAATGTAATAAACTCGAAAATGATCGACGAACAGTCTATTTTTGAGTTGTAATGTTCAATCGACATGTGATATGAAAATTCCCTAAATAAGCTGTCAAACCGCAAAACTTTCATCGATGACTGAAAACACCTCAAATGAGGACAATTCTCTTGAGCAGTATGCCAGGATGAAAGAACTCGAGCGAGAACTAGAACTTCTTGGCATTAAAGAAGAATATATTAAAGATGAACTTCGTTATCTTAGGCGCGAACTTGTTCGTGCACAAGAGGAAGTCAAATCAATACAATCAGTGCCATTACTTGTCGGCAATTTCGTCGAAATGGTTGATGCAAACTATGCTGTTGTTGATTGTGGCTCTCCAAATTTGGTCAGGGTCATGAAAACAATAGATCGTCATCTTTTGAAACCAAATACAAGTGTCGCATTACATAAGCATTCGCAAGCACTCGTAGATGTTTTACCTCCAGAAGGAACAACATCAGTACAAATCGTAACAGACCCACCGAATATCTCTTATGCAGATATTGGTGGTCTCGATATGCAAAAACAAGAAATTCGTGAAGCTGTCGAATTACCTCTTACACATCTAGATTTATATCAACAGATTGGCATTGATCCGCCACGTGGTGTACTTCTCTACGGTCCTCCTGGTACTGGTAAGACAATGCTCGCCAAGGCTGTCGCTCATCATACATCTGCTTCGTTCATTGCAGTTGTTGGCTCAGAATTTGTCCAGAAATTCCTTGGTGAAGGTCCACGTATGGTCCGTGATACATTCAGACTCGCCCGCGAACATTCTCCTTCTATTCTTTTCATTGATGAAGTCGATTCTATTGCTACAAAGCGTTTTGATGCCGAGCATGGCTCAGATCGTGAAGTTCAACGTGTTCTTATGGAACTTCTGGCACAGATGGATGGTTTTGACCAGAGTACTTCGGTTAAAGTCATTATGGCTACAAATCGTGCAGATACTCTTGATCCTGCCCTTCTTAGACCAGGTCGTCTTGATAGAAAGATCGAGTTCCCACTACCAGATCGCCGCCAAAAGAGACTTATCTTCCAAGTTATTACATCAAAGATGAATCTCTCTCCTGAAGTAGATATCGAGGACTTCGTATCAAGACCAGATAAGATTAGTGGCGCTGATATATCAGCTATTTGCATGGAAGCTGGTATGCACGCAGTACGCCGCAATCGTTATGTTGTTTTACCAAAAGATTTCGAGCGAGCTTATGAAAAGACTGTTCGCAAACCAGATTCTGTACTTTCTTCATATAATTAATATATCGACTTTTCTTGATAATGTAAAAATTGAATATAAACTATATAATTTTTATCTATTGTTTCAAAAATATCCGCTTAATAAAACATCATGCAAAGCTAAGTAATTCTATTTCTCTCAAAAATTAGAATCGGAAATCAATAATATCAAATCAGCTTATATACTTTTAATTTTATGATTGTCTCATAAATGTTGGCGATTCTCATTTATTTGGCATATGAGTTGTTCATATTATTTTAAATTTATTTTTGGCAAGTAGGAATTCTTTAATATATTGAAATGACTTATATAATGTGTTTAAATTAGTATCTATTTGTCGTGATAAGATTTCAAATTAAAGCTTATATTCCACGAAAAAAACGAAATTAAAATATTTTTTACTCTTATTTTTCAAATTTTTTTATTTGAATTACACAATTTCATAAAGTTTATGGTGTTTTCTTCAAATAGAATAAAAATTGAAATTTCGAACAAGAAGTTGAAGTATTTCTTGGCCATATGAGAGCAAGTTTATACAAAAAAATATCTAAATTGGGAAGATATTGTTAAATATATTTAATATTACATTAATTAGTTTAAGCTGTGGAATGGAATATGCAGTTATTCAAAGATCCCAATTAATCTGATTGTACACTTTTTCTAAATTATTGCGACTATTTTTTTTCGAAATTTTTTTGAAAATTTTTTGAAAAATTTTATCATTTTCGTGAGTGAATTTCCTTATGACGTACTTATGGATTCTTTGAAAGAACACAATGATATTTTGTGTAGATTATTTAGGCTACGGACATCAAGTAACAGCGATATCGATGCTTTTTTCAAAGAATTTGATAATTACATATCGAAATGCATTGATCAGAAATACATGTTTGATTTTGCTACTACAATTTCATATGCTGCAAAAGGGAACAATCGATATATTAAGTCTTATTTGACTTTAATGACAAAGTATATTCAAAAATATCGTTTTTATTCTTTCAAAGTGAGTGAATCATTGGATAAACAAATTTTTGATAAATATTTTGGATTAGGATTAACTGATTCAAATCACCTAAAAATCAGTCATTTATTAAAAACAATTATTGATGATGATGATGATGTGAAATTACTTGCTCCTCTTACAGAAAAAAACGGATTTTCTCGATATAATAGCATCAATTTTAATGAACTTCCATGTGTGGAAAGTCAATTATCTCTACTTGAAGCATGTTGTTATTACGGCTCAGTTAATTGTTTCAAGTTTTTGAGAACAAAATTCTCTGCAGAAATCACAGAATTGTGTCTTCAACTTTCATTTTTAGGAGGAAATCCTGACATTATGAGTGAATGTTTGAAATGTCACAAACCAGATAAAAAATGCATGAAATATGCAATTATGTCTCACAACATAGATTTCGTTACATATCTCATGAACGAACATAACCTTAAAATTAAGGTCCGCTATTGCATAAAATACGATAATATCCAAGCATTTTTAATACGTTATGATCAAACAAATGATATAGAAGATTTCATTGTTCAAACTTCTGATTACCCCTATGTTTGGAAAACCATTTTTTCTAATTTGACTGAATTTGATGAAGATTACCACGGACTTCTATACACTGCCAAATTTATTGCACATCATAATTTTTACTATGATAATAAAGATGATTACCATTTCAAAGATGATTCAGGAAAAAATATACTTCATTATATTGCAATGTATTTTACTGGCATTGATATTGAATATATAGGGTGTCCAAAGGTGCGTTTAGCACAGCGCTCTATATGAGACTATTAAAGGAGATATATGCTGATTATAAATATATAATAAAAAATATGAATATATGTATATGATGAGTATGTTGTATTTTGGCGCCATGCCGGGATATAAAATGAATTTTGAGACAAGAGGCGGTTTCGCGGGAAATTTTGGCGGGATTTTTTTCATTTTTTTTAATGAATCATAAAGAAAACATCCTCGCTCTTGCAAAAAAATGCAAAGACTGTAAAAAAATCTACGAGACATTGGTAAAATGCTTCGGTATGGATGCTCCTAGCTGAGATATAAAAATTGCTCACATTTGCTCACATTTTGGCACTTTTTTTGTACGTTTGTCAAAAAATTGTGAGGAAGATCTCACAAAAATAGTCAAAATGTGAGCAAATTTTGAGAAGTGCTCACATTTTGACATACGATTATTTTCATACGTTTTTTTGATGAATTCTAATAAAACTTCATTACCACTTTCAGAACGAAGCGTAACTTTTCAGCACGTAACGCTCTATCATGTGTAGTGACATATTATTCAAAAAAACTCAGATTGCTTATCTTATAATAACAATTTCATTAGAAAAAATGCACGATTTCACGCTAAAACTTTGAAGCAATTCTTAAATTCGGATAAAAAATCGATATGTATTACACTTTAAACTTCAAAAAATGGTTCAAAATTTAGACTTAGTTTATCTTAACAATATAGCAGATTTTAAGCCGAACAAGTAGGAGTAATAGAAATGGCTCTTGAAAATAATTACAATTAGTAATATGTAAGTCAAAGTTCGAGTATTCTAATAAATAAACGTTCCGGATTTTCTTTACTACAAGAATCAATACTTAATATATAGAAGCAACAGTAAAAACTTATTAGAGATTCAAAAAGAAAGTTGACTAAAGAGAATCTTTTTATATAAGTAATTTTATTTTTTTGAAATACGAGATCGAATAAACATGTATTTTATTTTATTACTATAATAATACGTTTTTACATAGTAAGAAAGTTTAGAGACTGAAATGAAATTAAAAATTGAGAAAAAAATAAAGCTTTTCTATAAAAATTCATATTAATATATAGTATAATGATATTACAATTTATTGATAGTTGTGTTAGAAAAAAGGTACATTCACTATTTTTGACAAAATTTTAAATTTTCATGGGGTTGTAAATCTTATAATAACTAGATGAATAAGGAATAAATCCCAGTATGATGTGCATCATTATATTAAACACTATATGTAAGGCTGGTGATTCTATTAACACTTATGAAGATCTATAGTATTTGAGCAGATAAATTTGATAATTTCCAAAACTCTTATATTTCAAAATTAAAGTGTGCGAATGCATTTAAATGAGAGCAAAAAGAGATTGATGCTGTTAAAACTATGTGTTAATTTGCAATTATTTCGCATCACAAGAACTACCCAGTAAATTCGGCTATCTTTCTTTGCAATTATTCTCCATTATACATATAATATAATGGTTAGGGTTTGAAGAAAAGTTACTAGAGAATTATTGACTTTTGAAATAATGCAGAATTTTACTTGAAGAAATCATTAATTTATGAGTTCCAAATTGCTAAGCATGACGAAGGATCATTAAATTTGCTACAATTAAATACACTTATTGCAGAATTAAGATTTTTGAAATTAAAAGTTTGAAATATTGCCTTTTTGAATAAAAATTTAAATTTTATTATATAATCATGATAATATCTTATAGAAATTAAAAGAAAATATTTTAAACCATTCAAATATTTTGAATGTCTTATCAATTTAAAATATTAAAAGATAGCTTGATTTTATCATCATTAGTTGTTATCAAAGTTTTCTTCTTTTAATGAACAACAGTAAATGATTTGTTAATTACTTGTCTTCCTTTTTCGCAGCAAAATCGAAAGTTATGATGATAATCTTGCTCTCAATTTTGAAACTCTCTGATTTACAAGTAAGCATTCCTTTGGAAAAGCAGTCCTATTCTGTTTTCAAGATATTTTAAAGCCTCATTTCATACAATGCGCAGATCTATTCGAAATTGCAAGAACTCTCAAGAAAAATGCAGCAGCAAAGAAGATTCCATAGTTTCTAGCATCAAAAATTTACAACCTTAATACAACAGTTAAAGAGAAGCTCGAAAAGAAATATTTAACCATAAAGCTGGAAACCATTCGATATCTACTATTGGATCTAATAAAAAGTTAATTATAACATATTTAACATGCTATTTGTTGACTTTGTTCCATTATATTACCATATATATCTTTTTGAAATCTAAAATATTTTTACAATTTTAACCATGTGTTGTTGAAACCATATATCAATCTTAGCTAAAGTATAGTTTATGAGTCTGTCACCATCTAACGTATGAATTTTCAAAAATGTCAAATATGTTCATTTTTTCTGTAGATTCAGCCATAATTTCACGTTGTTATACTATTCAACTATTATTTAATATTTTTATCGATTTAAATATATGATGAGATGCTTAGTTCTCCTGGAAATCGATTTTTAATCGCAATTTTAACTTTCCAAAAAAAATTCAAAAATAAAAATCCCTCTCAATTTTCTAAGTTTTATAACTCGCCAAATCTCTAGCCAATTTTTTTTGGCCCGTATAAATATTGTTTGGCACTATATAGGGATGCTATTTATCATATTTTCATCCCATTTTACTGTTATCGCCTAGTGAATGTACCTTTGTTAGAAAAAATATACAACTAAAATGTCAGTTTTAAAAAATTTAAAAATTATATTAAAACAATAGTCATTGAGGATGGTTAATTGCAAAAACTCAAGAAACTATCATTATCTCTCTTTGCTTAACACATCTACAACTGGAAACATCATTCCAAATGAAGTTCCTCAGTCTCGTCAAAATTTCTCTCTCATCTACAACAAGCTTAACTCAAAACTCAAGAAACTATCATTATCTCTCTTTGCTTAACACATCTACAACTGGAAACATCATTCCAAATGTTGCATTCAAGAATCCTATTATTATTCTTTCTTTCAATCTTTTATATTTACTCTTTAAAAAAAAAAAAAAGGTAGTGGGGCCTCCAGGCACTTCGTGCCCTCTAGCCCTGAAGATGTTTAGTATAACTTTGTCCGGACAAGTAAGGGTCTATCGTCGCTACAGGAAAAGTTACAGGCGTTCCAAGGAAGTATACTTTGAGAAGCCTTCTTCTGGGTCGAAAACATTATATAATGTTTCACTTTTCACAAATTATATATGTTTTCATGTTTTGTCACTTTTCTGTCACTTTTCAGGAAAAAACATTTTTATTATTATATATAAATGAATTTTACAAAACCACCGTTACCGTTCTTTGGAAATAAGAGTAAATGTAAAGATATTATATTGAGAGAACTTAAGAAACTACCGAATGGTCTAACATTTGTAGATTTGTTCGGTGGAAGTTTCTATATATCCCATTTGTGCCATACAATATTCCCAGACTCAAAGATTATATGCAATGACTTCGACAACTATATGGACCGTCTCAAACATATTCCAGACACTAACAAAATATTGAAAGAGTTAAAAGAAAAGATACCTATAGGTAAGATGGAACGTATACCATTAGATAAGAAAAATATTGTGAGAGAGGTTTTGAAAAAAGCAGAATATATAGACTGGGATAGTATATCTGCTAGACTATTATATAGTGGTTCTATAAGAGTTCATGACATTGAAACACTTATGTCAAAAGTTTTATATCTTAACTATACAAATGTTTTCAAAGAGGACATAGAAAAATATATTGAGGGTATAGAGTTTGTGAGATGTCATTGGACAGAGTTGTATGAAAAATATAAAGACAAGGAAAATGTTTTCTTTATAGTGGACCCGCCGTTCTATAACACATGGGATTTTCAATACCAAGTAGACTGGACTTTGAGAGACTCTTTAGAAACTTTAGACGTTTTACATAACCATCCATGCTTTTACTTTACATCCGATAAAAGTGGTTTGGAAACCGTTATGAGATGGTTAGAGGACATACATGACTATGAGTTTAGATATGACAAGATAGAATATGAGAGAGGTCCTATAAACCGGAGAAAGTGTCATAACAAAGAAATTTTACTAGTAAGTAAATGTGGTTTGAAATAGGACTACTTGTTTTAGGTTTTTTCCATTGTGTCATTTATTTATTTGACGTGGCAGAAAAATACAGAGAATATGAAGATGAACCAATGCCTGCAAATGTTCAGTATATGTACTCGTAAGAGATATTTTTATCTAATATTAAATGGACGCACAGAACTTAGCAAATGCACAGCAACCTGGACAACCAAACCCAGAGAATATTCCAAATGAAGTTAGAATACAAACTGCAATGGCAAACTATGGTCAAGTGCCAACAGATGTACAAATGCAAACTGCCATGTCAAATGACGCTGCGTTAGGTTTGCCACCATGGTATGCAAATATGAGATGGAAAGAGTTTTATACAAACCCTGAAGTGGGATATAAACAACTTTATGCAGATGACGCGAACACAGGAGTTGACCCAGAATATGTTTTCTACCAGAGGAGAAACAGAATGTATGAGCTCCAGTTAAAGAATGCTATGGAACTCAACAGGAAACGTAAGAGACTAGGCGGACATTAGATTTTTACATATAGTAAAATGGGTTTCTTCAGTAAGATAGGAAACTTCTTTCGAAATGTTGGAAGAGGTATATGGAATGGAATAAAAACCGTAGGAAGAGGAATTTGGAACGGAGTCAAAAATATTGGTAAAAGGGTAGGTCAGTTTGTTTTATACCTAAAGACCCTGAACCAGAAGAACAAGCTCCTGTTATACAACAGCCTGAACCTGCACCACAGTCAAGTTGGCAACCAAATCCAACACCTCAACCGTATTAAAAAATTATATTTTTACCGTTCGATAGTAGTTGTATATGAAACTAAGTTCTAAGTAAAACGCATGGTATAATGGAATTATTCTTTTTCTTCCATCTGTAGTAAACCATACTTGAAAGTCTGAAATACTTCCACTTGGTGGTTCGTATAACTTTGTAGGTTTTTCGTAAAAGTCATTTGCCAAGCATAAGAAAGAGTTTTGTGCACCAGAAAATGAAGCATGAACGATAATAGCATCTGGGTCGAAAACATTTTCATATGTTCCATTAGGGTTTTCGACTTCATAAAAGTCCGGGTGTACTGGATATTCTGCAGGCTGATTTAACATCCTCATAAATCTATACCATGCCAAGTTGTTATATTTTGTAGAAATATAAACGTTTTCTCCAAGGTCTTCTATTCTATTGATTTTAACAGTTGCATTTTTCCTGTCATAAATAATATCGAGATGGTATTCTCCTTCGTCAATGTTATACTGGTTTGCATATTCGATATAGATATCGTTTATTTTTTCTTGAAAAGCTTGAAGAGTTGTTTCTAAGTTTACAAGCAAACTAACTTGTAAAAGTTTTCCTTGTTCAAATTTCTCATACATACGTTTTTCTTTGTTATAGTATCGAACTTCAAAACCGACCGTAAATGGGAAACCATGTATGGCTTCTGAAATGAACTTCATTCTACGAAAGCCAATAGCTTTTGTGACAGATGGGTCTCTTAACCATCTTAACGGGTAGTCAAAACGATAGCCTTCATGCTTTACGGTCTCTGTCTCAAACTTTTGACCGACATTAGTAAAAAGTTCATCTAATGGTTTAGTTGTAGCAACTCTAGAATTTTCTTTTTCTATTGAAAGCATATTTTATCTAGAATAAAAATGTCAAATGAAACAGCGTCTATGAGAGAAATACAACACAACCGACAACTCATTATACAAGCTCTAAATAAGAACACAACAAACTTTTCAAACTATTCTAAGATATCTGAGTCATTGAAAGAAGGAAACTTAAAACTTACATTAAACCCAATGACAGATGAGTTTCTATTTCAAGACAAGAAGAACAATACTGTCTGTATAAATCCAACAAAAGGAACTTTAAACGAGAAACCTATAAATGAACTTCTTTTGAAAGCAGATGTTGACAACAAAGCTGACAAAGAATATGTAGACGATGCAATAGCAAAAGAAGAAGAAAGAGCTAACAAAGCTTATGCAACAAAAGAACATACTCATCCTGAACTAGCAGACAAAACATATGTTGACAATAAAATGTCAAGTGAAGTGACAAGAGCTGAAAACGAATATTCTAAAAAGACTCATATACATTCTATATCTGATATTACAAACTTACAAGAAACCTTAAACAGGAAAAGTGACGTTGGACATACACATACCATTGCAAATATTACAAACTTACAAGAAACCTTAAACAGGAAAAGTGCCGTTGGACATACACATACAAGTTTTACAACTTTTACAGCAGATGATATTACACTAAACACAACCTTGCCAAGTAAAGGTCCAACAATACCACCGGCAACAAGTCTTGTAGATACTTTGATGTCTAATGACAATAGTATTATACATCTAAGACAGGAACTCAATGTGCTTAAACAAATTTTGCCGAATCTTATTTACCCGGTTGGCTCATTATATGTTTCAATGAACTCTACCAGACCAGAAGTAGTACTTGGTTTTGGAACTTGGACTCAAATAGTCGACAGGTTTTTGTATTGTGCAAACTCTTCAAAGGAAACAGGTGGAAGTAAAACGATTTCAGGTGAAAATTTACCTGCACACAGTCACTACATAGATTTAAGTACATCTCAAGCAGGTTGGCATAGTCATAGATTTTGGGATTGGTCAGGAATGACAAAAGGTAAAGGATATGATGTTAAAGAGGACGTTAAGTTTGCTATAAATTGTTACTGGAATAACACTGAGGAGGAGGATACCATACACATCGCGTTTCAGGGTATACGCAAACAACGGGACAAAGTAAAGACTACATGCCACCTTACATGACAGTTTACGCATGGTATAGAATTGCTTAGTCGTCATTTTCAACTTCTTTAGCATATTCGTCAGGAGTTGTCTTATATTTGTTAGGAACTGTCTTTGAAAGTATACCACCTTGAACTTTGACAAGTTTGAAACGAGGTCTGACAATAGTAGTTTTATCTTCTGCTTGCAGTCTGTACATTTTGCCATGTTTGCCTAAAACTTCATAATATTCTCTTGTATACTTTCTTCTATTTTTACGAACACGAATGTGAGTACCTGTCGGGTTCCCATTGTTGTCATAGTCAATAGTATTTTCATATGGGTCGCGTTTAGGTATTTCTATTTTTACTTTGTCACCTTTCTGAAGTTTGAAGCCCGGCATTCTTTCTTGTTTGTCTCTTTTGACTAAATTATTAAATATATAGTCTTTCTCTAAGTCAGGGTTGTTTTTCATTTCTTCGGGGGAGTGGTTTCCCAAACCTTTTTGTTTACGGTTATTGTAAATATTTAAAACTTGTCTCATCTTTGCCATGGAGAAGTGTCTATACTTGTCGTCATATGACATTTCATTTGCTTCACCACCTTGTGGTTGGTTTAAGTCTCTTAACATTTTTATACAACCGTCAATGACACCAAGAGCAGAATGGTTTTGGTCGACAATGAAATATTGGTTTACATTTTTTGAACGCAGATAGTTTTTTACATCATTTGATTTGAAAGAACTTTCACAGTCAGATGTCAGTTTTGTTGGATGGTATTTGTCAACGAATATTGTCAAAGCAGTTTTCACATCTAAAATATTTTTGGACCATAATGGTATGGCTTCACAGTATCTTGTGTTTTGACCGACAAATATTAGCCAGTATGGTGGTCCATCTGTTCTAACTCTCGGAATGTTTTCCAAGATATCCATAAACCAAGCATTTGGTGTTGAACTAAAGATTTTTATCATGAGTGCTTTCTTTGTCGCTTTAGAAACATAGGGGTCCTTGTTTGAATTCGTCATTTTTTAACCCATAAGAAATGGGTTTATTTGGCGCATTAGCAGGAGTTGCATCCAGATTTTTGCCCGCAGTGGAACAATAGCCAGAGGTGTATTTGGAGTTGGAAGGAAGATTTTGAGTACATTAGGTATACTTAAAGAGAAAGCACAACCTATTATACAAACTGTACAGAAAGGTTGGATGTAGCACGAGATGCAACAAATCTTATTCCAAATCCTGAAACAAGAGGAAAAGTTCAAGGATGGATGGACAATGTAGGAAGACAAGCAGGAAACTATTATAACAAAGCAAATGACTACTAT
Organism: Trichomonas vaginalis G3; assembly: GCF_026262505.1. Lineage (NCBI taxonomy): Eukaryota > Parabasalia > Trichomonadida > Trichomonadidae > Trichomonas > Trichomonas vaginalis. Next base: position 14,297,747 of record NC_067208.1, on the reverse strand, counting down.
AACCAAGCAGGACACTATATGGACCAAGGTGAAAGATTCTTTAACAGAGGATATAACCATGCACAACAGTGGGTAAACAATAACCAACCGCAACCGCCTCAAACGTGGGGAATGTAAATTTTTTTACTGAGATGAAATGAACAATACAGCATTGAGACAAATGGGTTCAAGATGGATTTGTCGGCTTCCAGCAGTTACACAACGTGTTTGTCAAGTTCTTCCTATACCTCAGGAAGTTTTAGACCGACTTAAAAAACCTCAACAACCAGTTGAAAACAAACCAAACTAAAATTTTTTACTGAGATGAAATGACCGAAGAAGTTGAAACGGTAGATTTGACACCACAAACAAAAAGTTCAGAACCATTGTCAAAACCTGTCAAAGAACTTACAGATGAAGAGAAAAATTCAATAATAGAAAGTGCCAGGTCTGGAAATACAAACCCTAACTACAAAGTCACTTTTCATAAAAATGGAACGGCTAGTATCTCAAAAAAGAAACAGACTCTCACAAATAAAATATTGAAGTCTGAAGGAGCTTTCGAGACAACAGATGGAAAAGTTTACTTCACTGACCAACAGTTCATTATAGAACATCTCATTGACTTAGAGTCGAAATATTCTAAACTTTACAACAAACACAAAAAGTTGAAAGGAAAACAAAAACAAATGGCATATGATATTTATGAAGATGTTGACGACACAACTGTTCCTGCAAGTGAAGTAAAGTCAGAGAAACCGAAAAGTGACGAAAAACCGATAGAAGAAGAAAAACCAAAAACTGAAGATAAACCAAAACCAAAGTTTAGTTTGGAAACTAAACCAAGTCAACCTTCATTAGCTGGTATGGGTTGGCGTCAAAGACTTATGGCAGCAGGCGGTTATGTAAAGTAAAGAAAAAATATTTTTTTATTTTTATAAAAATGCCCCCATATAGAATGGATAGAAAATCTGCTAGAATAAAAGCAGAGTTGCAAAGATATGGTTGGAGAGTTTCGAAGAAGTTTAAATATAGGAAGGGAAGACCCATAAAAGTCTATGACAAATTGTCTGGTCTTCGCTACGAAATGGATTTGGAAACAGCACGTGCAAATTATCCAAACAGACTAGAGAGGTTAGAAGAAGAACGTCTTATGGACATGCCTTTCGATGTTAGTGAACCTCAAGTTGAAGGACACGACGGCTTTGCCAGATTCTACTGGAAACATGACGAACAATTGCATCCTTTGAGAAGGAAAAAAGGTAGTGCAGAGGATGGTCATGCTCCCATGGAAAGAACAAGATATGCATATGAAAAGTACCGTGAAGTTAGAAGTCAAATTACATCTGGTCGAACCTTTACAGTAAACTTTGACGAAGGAAAGAACAAAGAAGGCTTCATGGGTGTACTTGCTGCCATACAAGACGGAAATAAGAAAGGACACAATCTCAGATTGACCATAACAGATTTGGATGGTCACATTTACTATGCACATGGCAATGAACAAACAGCCGCAAAACTTCTTGACGCTTTCAAGACTACAAAGAGAGAACAAATGGTTGACTCCGACTCAGACATTTTGAATGCAATTGAAGGAATTGCAAGTGTCAAGTTCGAATGGTACCAACCTAACCCTCAAGCAGTCAGACAACATGCTGGATACTTTCCGTTCATAAATAAGTCTGACATTGACTTGACAAGGTATGGAATTTACAATTCAATTGAAACAATTGTCAATGAACCTTGTATTCTTACATGTCTCAGGAACTCTGGTCTTGTTTCAGAAGAGAAGATGAAGTATCTTGAGTCATGTGTGAAGACAAGGTACATTCTCAGAGGTCAATTGGCAAAAATTGCACCGTTGGCAAATGTCAATATCCGAGTCAACATACCTACAGCTAAAGGTTCTTCACATGACGACTATGTTGTTGACAAAGACTTACCATGGTTGAAGATTGTAATTGTCCACAACCACTTCATGTTGAACGAAAGTCTTACAAACCCATTGTTCGGAAAAGGCAAGTGCAACATTGTCAGAGCTGTAAACATTCTTTTCGAGAAAGGTTTGTTGGAACCAATTCCAGATGACAAGCTGACAGAAACTTTTGTACCAAAAGACGAAACAAACTTTTCACTGTTAGCAAGACCAAAAGTTGTTCCAGACAAAGTTCTAGTACAAAAGAAGTACACAATTCCACAAGGAGTTGGATTGTTCGGATACCAACCTGAACCAGAAGAACTTCCAATGAGGTTGCAAGAACTTCAAGATGCTATAAACAAACTTCCATTGAGACATCCAATTGACGTCAAATTGTATTGGAGAGCATCTGAGTTAGGTCAGAAGGTTTTATATGAAACAGGTTGCTTCGACGATGTTTATGAGATAACAGGAGAAGTTTCTCAGAAGATAAGAGACTCACTTGAATTTCCACAAACTGGACCAATTGGTTGCGACAAGTTCGACTCAAACGAAAAGATATACTATGTCGACCTTAACGCTGCGTACATGAGGTTTGTCCAATATATTCCGACTGGAATTCCAAACGAAGATGGTGAGTTCCCGGGAAGGAACTATACAGTTGGAAAAGTCATACAACAACTGTATGATATTAGGAAAGCTTCAAACCCCAAACTTGCAATGACACTCAAATTGCTTATGAATTCGACATGGGGATATTCCATTAAGAAACCTCAAGAGATGAAGAGTAAACATTATGAGAAGGTCGACAACTTTGTTGAAAGGTTTTCTCCTTTTGTTTTGAAGTACGAATTCACTCAAGGTCAAAATGGCTTAGTAACCACATTAAAACCTATTGTCGAACATTGGTCTTACCCTCAGTTCGCAAAGGCAGTCCTTGACAACTACAACAAATTCTTCTCCGAAGTCAAATCCAAAGTGAAGGTTTACTATGAGAACATTGACGCACTCATGACGAACGAAGAAGGGTACAACAAACTCATTGAAATGGGTATGGTCGGTGAAAAGATGGGTCGATTCAAATTGGACAAAATTTTCACCGAAGTTCATGTCCTCTCCAAGCGTAAGTATTGGGGCATACTTGAAGACGGCACAGAAATAAAACATTGCATGAAATAAAAAATTTATTTTAAAAAAGTGACATTTTTTTTATTTTATTTGAAATGTACGCTGAGTTTGTTGGAGAAGACCGTTGGGAAACTTGTTTGTTAGATGAGAAATATGAAATGGCATACCATTTTAAAACAATATATTTTTACATATATTAAATGCTTCAGGTTGAAAAACAAAGAACAAAAGTAGCAGATACAAAACCGTTAGACTATATCTTTACAAATGCTGGTAGGACTATTTCAGATGAAGAAATTTCATCCCGAGTATACAGGTTTGACTATCCAATTCGTTGGCTTCAAAGTCCTTCAGATGCAAAGGCAATAGGATTTAGAAGAGTTTTGTTTTCAAATAGAACTAACGCATTTATGTTCGCAGTATATTTTCATGGGCAGTATAAAGGTTCTGATGGTCTTATAGACAAATTTGACGAAATGAGGATCTTTACAGTTCGTTCAGACGAAAGTCTTGAGAAAACTCTAAATGACTTTCAAACTCAAATGAACAAATATTATTGGGAATTTCAAGAAAAATACGACTCTTTACTAAATGGAACATACTATCTGAAACTAGAATATGACAAGATGAACTCCACCGTTTCATTTCAAAAGATTGAAATTAACCCTCCAAGAGATACAGAGTTTTTATTTTGGAAAGTAGACAAACGTTCTTGGGCACAATTTCTTCGGTTACTAAACCAGAACGAACCATTACCACCAGATGGTCCATTTCAATTTATACTTCCACCAGCAGATTTGACAGTTTATAGAAACGTGTTTGACCCTCAAAATGTTATGTGTCATGCAAGTTTCAGTTCAAGCAACAATAGTTTTCTATGTATTGGTAAGGACTTTTATGACTTTGCTTCTAAATTCTACGAACCACCTAGTAACAGTTTCTCTGACTTTCAAGTTTGGTTCACAACAAATGGTGTGCAACATATTATTCCATTGTACTATGACTTTTATCTCGAATTGTCTTTCATATATAACTACGGAAAAGTGCTGAAAAAGTATTGAAAAATACTTTTAGGGTAGATGGTTAGATCTAACACGTTTTCTAACCTCATTTCTAACATGGTCTAAAACTCATGAAAACAATTTATTTTAAAACTTTCACAAAAAACATAAAAAAGTGAAGTTAAACGTTAAGGTTTACTGAACTGGTTGGATGTCGCCTTCACAGGTTATGTAGAATGGCTGACCCGAGAAGCGAAGGAGAGACTGAATTGCCAATTTCATATGGGGTAGAGGGTTCTCCTTGTTTGGTATTTTTATCCAAGGACGTTTGTTTAGGAACTTAACAAGAGCTTCTCTTTTGGCGTCCTTTATGTCGTCGAAAGGAGTGTTTTCTGGTATTTGAATTGGAATTCCAGTCGAAGTCTCGAGATTCAAGGCAGCCCTTCCAGAAATAGCGGTGAACTTGACCTTGGGCTTCATGACCTTGCGCAAGTAGTCTTTTACGCAGTCGTTAATTTAAATTAGGTAAATTGCCTCGTCAAATCCTTCTGGCATTCCGAGTCCTTCCATCCGACAGAAAAAGTTTTTCCTTCCGACAGAAAAAGTTTTTCCTTCCGACAGAAAAAATTTTTCCCGACGACAAGAAAAAATTTTCCAGTTGTCCGTCCGTAAACCATTCAAATTTTCGAAAATTGAGAACTTTTTGGTCGAAATTCAGAAAAAATTTTTCCTTCCGACAGAAAAAATTTTTCCTTCCGACAGAAAAAGTTTTTCCTTCCGACAGAAAAAGTTTTTCCTTCCGACAGAAAAAGTTTTTCCTTCCGACAGGACACAAACAGATGACTGACGTTCCACCAACCGAGTCCATTCCCGAACCAGAGGAACCTAAAGAACCACAACAGTCTCCTCAGCAACCTCAGTTCCAGCAAGTACCTCCGAATTTCTACCAATTTCCACCTCAAGGTTACTACCCACCACAAGGCTTCCCGAACTACCCTCCTCTGCCTATGCCTTACTGCCCCAACCCTTGGATGTTCCAGCAAGCTCCACCCCAGCAATTCCAATCTCAATCCAAATCGAAGAGAGACCAAGAGTTCGAAGAAGGTCTGAACCGTTTACGCAAAGAGTATGCCCCAGCTCCAATTGAGAGAAAGTTGTTCCCGGACCAAAAATATAATTTATGTTAACATGTTAGATCTAACACGTTTTCTAACACGTTTTCTCACCCTCATAACTTTGTCATGACTTCTTCGTAAATGTTTTGTCAAGACTTCTTCGTAAATGTTTTGTCATGACTTCTTCGTAATGAGTGTAAAGGACCCAAAAATATAATTTAGGGTAGAAGGTTAGATCTCACCTGTTTTTTCACCTCTTTTTTCACCTCTTGAATTTGTCAAGACTTCTTCGTAAATGTTTTGTCAAGACTTCTTCGTAAATGTTTTCGTTATGCCACTTTGTGCCGTCAGTCAGTCAGTCAATGAAATTTACACCAAAAATATAATTTAGGGTAGAAGGTTAGATCTAACCTGTTTTCTAACCTGTTTTCTACCCTCGTGAATTTTCATGAATTTCCTTAAGATAGAAAAAATAAAGTTAGTTTTATTTCATTTTTTTGTATTTTTTTGTATAAAAGACATGATTTCAGGGATTTTTTTGACGAAGTGTTAACGTTCACTTCGTCAAAAAATAACAGTTATCTAATGAAAAAGTGTCATTTTTTCATTTTTTTGTATAAAAGACATGATTTCAGGGATTTTTTTGACGAAGTGTTAACGTTCACTTCGTCAAAAAATAACAGTTATATAATGAAAAAGTGTCATTTTTTGTATTTTTTTGTATTTGACGAGAATGTCGGGTAGATGGTTAGATCTAACACGTTTTCTAACACGTTTTCTAACCTCTTGAATTTGTCAAGACTTCTTCGTAAATGTTTTGTCAAGACTTCTTCGTAAATGTTTTGTCATGACTTCTTCGTAAATGTTTTGTCATGACTTCTTCATCGTAATGAGCGTAAAGGACCCAAAAATATAATTTAGGGTAGAAGGTTAGATCTAACCTGTTTTCTAACCTCATTTCTACCCTCTTGAATTTTCATGACTTCTTCGTAAATGTTTTGTCAAGACTTCATCGTAAATGTTTTGTCAAGACTTCTTCGTAAATGTTTTGTCATGACTTCTTCATCGTAATGAGCGTAAAGGACCCAAAAATATAATTTAGGGTAGAAGGTTAGATCTAACCTGTTTTCTAACCTGTTTTCTACCCTCTTGAATTTGTCATGACTTCTTCGTAAATGTTTTGTCAAGACTTCTTCATCGTAATGAGCGTAAAGGACCCAAAAATATAATTTAGGGTAGAAGGTTAGATCTAACCTGTTTTCTAACCTCATTTCTACCCTCTTGAATTTTCATGAATTTTCCCGAAATAAAAAATAAAGTTAGTTTTATTTTTTATTTTTTTTTTATTTTGTATAAAAGAACAGAAATGTCAGTCGAAGCAACAACACTTCAAACAACAACAGCACCAAACTCGTTAGTCATGAATCCAACATCTATGTTAGTAGAAATGAAAAGCTTCATTCCTTCTTCATATACTTTTGAAACAGAAATCCAGAAGATAAAGCAGGAACTTTTAACAAGTACTTTGGACTGTTGTGCGAAAGATGAACAAAATGAACAGTATCTTTACGACATGCAGGATCTGGTGGAACATTTACCCAAATTGCCTGAAATCCAACAACAAAAGCTCACTATTCCTGAATTCGACGAAATTGAAGTCAAAGCAACTGACTCAGTAGAAATAAAGAAGTTCATACGAAAGGTAAACTATGAGTTTCTAGGATTTCATTGCAACCATAAGGTTATGGACAAAGATTGCGACATGGTATATAAGAACATCTCTGACATATATAAATCTGAAGAATTTAAGACCTACGACAACTTTGTTTCGTTAGTTGCTGAATGTGTATGGCAGATAAGAGATAAAGATAGAAGAGGCAAAGTATGGAACAAACAAATAAGACCCGCTATGTTTGAGATGAAGAGAGCAATTGACGCTTTAGTTGTTCTAGCAGGTAAGGTTTCAATGTATAACGCAAAAATGAACCCGCAATGTTCAAAATGTAAAGCAGCAATGAGGAAATATAACTACTCCGTCAAAGAGATAGAACGTATGAGAAACGACTATGCTGACTTAAAGAAAGAAGCAGAGAAACCAGCAGAAGATAAAATGGACATGTTAGAATTTCTGAACAAAAACTATCCAACAGCAGAAGATTTCCTTCTATCTGACGTCAAGAAGAAATATAAAGAGACTTTCGGCATAGTTAAAACATTCGATATCCTCAGCGAAGAAATAGAAGCTACAAAACTGTTTAGAGTCTCACGAATTCATAACGTTTACCATGTAAAACGCTTATAAAATAACTGGGGTAGAAAAGAGGTTAGAAAACAGGTTAGATCTAACCTTCTACCCTAAAATATATTTTTGCTGAAAAATGACCAAAATTCTGAGTAAAATAATTTTTAGGGCTTGTGTCAAACCGTTGAGTTTTCACAAAATTTAAAAAATAACGTTTACCATGTGAAACGCTTATAAAATAACTGGGGTAGAAAACAGGTTAGAAAACAGGTTAGATCTAACCTTCTACCCTAAAATATATTTTTGTCTGATTTACGCTCATTACGATGAAGAAGTCTTGACAAAACATTTACGAAGAAGTCTTGACAAAACATGTACGATGAAATCATGAAAATTCACGAGGGTAGAAAACAGGTTAGAAAACAGGTTAGATCTAACCTTCTACCCTAAAATATATTTTTGTCTGATTTACGCTCATTACGATGAAGAAGTCTTGACAAAACATTTACGAAGAAGTCTTGACAAAACATGTACGATGAAATCATGAAAATTCACGAGGGTAGAAAACAGGTTAGAAAACAGGTTAGATCTAACCTTCTACCCTAAAATATATTTTTGTCTGATTTACGCTCATTACGAAGAAGTTTTGACAAAACATGTACGAAGAAGTTTTGACAAAACATTTACGAAGAAGTCTTGACAAAACATATACGTTCATGTTTGACAAAACATATACGTTCATGTTTGACAAAACATTTACGAAGAAGTCTTGACAAAACATATACGATGAAATCATGAAAATTCACGAGGGTAGAAAACAGGTTAGAAAACAGGTTAGATCTAACCTTCTACCCTAAAATATATTTTTGCTGAATTCAGCACAAAAATCTGAGTAAAATGGCATAAGATTGCTTCCCTCGGAAAACCTTAGTCGCCAAAACTCTATGAAAACAGTGAAGAACAGCGAGTAGGTAAGAAACCTTAGTCGCCAAAACTCTATGAAAACAGTGAAGCACAGCGAGACCGACTTTTATCTGGGTCGCCAAAACTCTATGAAAATCATGAATTTCCTTAAGATAGAAAAAATAACGCTAGTTTTTTATAAAATATTTTTTTTATTTTGTATGTAAAGACAGATATGTCAACAACCGAGAACACAACAACAGTTATAGTCCATGAAGCTATAAATGAAGAATACGAGTACATACAGTATAACAAACAGTTACGTCTCATTCGTTCGGTCAAAGACGATATGTACCAAATGCAAAGTATTTTGAATGCTCTTCGTTCTACAAAGCAAGCATATCATTGGTTTGAAAACCAACAGACAAAAGAACTTTTAGAAGAATTTCCTCATATGTTTGCGACCCTCGAAAAACCGAGGGTCGAGATTCCGTACGAAAATCGTAAAAATTTGTCAAATGGTTTGAGAGGCTGGTATGTACATAGACTTCTTGTAAATGCTGTTGCAATGTGGGCTTCACCTCGTTATGCTTGTTATATTTTCATGATGTTAGATGAAATTCATAGACAAGAACGTGAAGAGATAGAAAACAAGCTTGAAGCAAAAGACAAAAGCCTTCAGAAAAGAATACCACGTTCGGTACCAAAAGGAAAGGAAAAGAACTATAAGTATATGATTTATACTGAAGAGATGGAAAATGAAGAAGACAGAGATATGGTTATGTTGCATTTAGTCAGAAGAAACAACAAAAGCTTTTACGACCTTGCTAAGATTTACAAATCTGACAGAAATTGGTTCTATCGCGAAAACTTACCGATTTCAATGACCCCAAATGAAGATGTGAAACAAATAGTTCAAGATACGTTACCTCAAACACACTATGATATTAAAGGTTGTACAATACTTACCTTCAAAGAAGATTTGCCATTGTTAAAGGAAAAAATAACAGAGTATTTTGACAACTTCAAACAAGTAGGGTAAATGCACTCTTTATTTTTACGCTTGACTTTTTACAATTTGAACTTTGTTTGCGTAGATATGAATTCTGAAAGAAGTATGAGGGTCTTCTATGACTTTGTACTTCTCCCATAGTTCATGTCTGTCAAACTTACCTGCCATGGACTCTTTCATAAGTTCCATGAAATCGTCTTCGGACAATCCGGGGAAAAGTACAATATCAGTAAGTATTCTCTTTACATCCTTACTTAAACTCTTTGCTGTCTGTACACAAATGACAACTGAGATGTTAAAGTGTCTGAGCTTCTTAAGAATTCGACACATGTCTTGTTCTCTTTCTTTAACAAAGGATGAAAGCAAAGTCATCTAAGATAAGAAGACATCTATGAGGGTACGTTTTCCAATCGTAAGATTGCAATTTCTTCGAAATGTATTCTATCTCTTTCTGTTTGTTTCTGAAGTGTTTCTTCTCTAATATTCTCTGCATTTCCTCATTTGGGTCTTTAAACTTAGAATTTATATACTCATTTATAGCATTATACTTCAAAACTCTTTTGGTACTTCTTTATCCAATCTAACAACTCAGAGTCTTTTATACATACTAACTTAGACTTCTTTATAATATCTTTGAACGAATTGACGGTTTGGTCAAATTGACCCGAAGTACTACAAATGACAACTAACTCATAGAATGGGTTCTTCTCATCTAGTTCTTGTTGTTGTGCAGCCATTTTAAGATAAGTGAAAGTCTTACCCGACCCAGGTGGTGCAATTAGACCTGTTATACCATTCTGAGCAAATAAGAACTTGTCATGTATAGGCTTTATCTGAGCATTTTCTAACTTCCTCTTGTTCTTGTTTAAAACATTCTCAAATTTTTTGTCAATGTCAGCAAACTTTTTTTCTAACATATTTTTAGAAAAATTAAAATTTTTATCTTTTAGAAAATGTCTAGCGATTTCGCTATCTATATTCGAGACAAACTTTCGACAGCAAAACATCTGTCGACCATAAAATCTTACATAGTGTAAACAAGAAAGGTGAATTTGTTCTAAAGTTCTGTTTCTGGAATATGACAAGAACCATAAAACATTAAGCAGAGCAGTCTTAAAATTTGTCAATGACAGACTTGTTGACAGAGATGACGCCGATTGGAAAGATGAAGTCCAACAAAAGTTCTTAGAATGCAAAGAAGACACATGCGCTGTTCTTGAAGATGAAATAGAAAACAGAATAGAAGAGCTATTAAAGGACAAAGAACTTTTACATAAATAGGTTGCGCCAAATTTGACATAACTCCACCAAAAAGAAGAAGAAAGAAAAGAAAGAAAGAAAGTAAGAAGAAGAGAAGAAAACCAGAGCCAGTTCCAGAGAAGAAGAAATTTGACATGTAAAAAATAAAATTTTATTTTTAGAACATTTCTGGGTCAATGTCAATGTTCTCTTCCTCTTTAGGAGCAAACACTGGCTTAGACTCTAATCTTTTTACCGCAATTTACCTTGAACTTCAACTATCTTAGACTCATAATATTCATAGTCGTCTGCTTTCTTTGGTTCATAAGGTATAACAAGTTTGTATGCTTTGCCTTCTTTAAGTTTGAGAACCTTCTGTCAAAACTTTCTTTGACTGTTAACAAACCTTCTATGTCTAAGTCTTCAAATTTCGCACCATTTTTAGTCACAATAGCAAACTTAACTGGTTCGATGTTCCAAACTTTGCTGAATGAAGACTTTTCAAAATGGTAGAAGTAAACATTCAAATATGTGAATGGTCTAGTTCTTCTTTAAGTCCTGACATGTACTTGTTTACTGAGATGAATTTTGTCATCTTTTCTATCGGATAAAAAAAATATTTTTTTTTAAAATTTACTCAGAAAAATTTTTTCTTTGTATATACACCATTCTGTACGTCTAAAAGACTTTTGACATTTGCCAAGAATGTTCGTTTAGACGCTGTCATATAACCATATTCTTGACAATATTGTTTATACGAATCGTACAATGACCTTTCATCTAAACACTCAAAGTCAGTTTCATCTATGAACAGTTCATATACACTCTTGTTTGCTTCTAACAATGTTTGTCTCTCTTCGGTATGTGGAATTTGTCTTGGATTGAACTTTGAAATATCTAATGTCATGAAATATGAGAACAAGTGGTTGTAAAAGTCAGATGTCAAAGTTTCTGCTAAGTCGTCAAAATATTCTGTATCTTGCATATGAGAATCTGACGTTCTGACAACTACATATCTTCTGTCAGAACTTTCTAACTTCATCGGAACAGCATTGTTTGAAACCATAATGAAGTTTGCAACATTTTCACAAACTCTTTGGTCTTTATATTTTCTTTCAAAACTCCAACTTTGTCTGTTATAAGACTCTTCAAAGCATCTGAGTTCAAAACTTTTGTTGTATCTATACTTTGAAGTTCATTGCAAACTATAAGTTTCATATTCTCTATTGAGGAGTTAAACTTGCCACAGATGTTTTCTAAGTTTGTCATATTCGGGTTCGAATAACCTTCTAACAGTTTGCACAAAATATCTGTAAAGAAAGTATTCTTACCAGTTCCTTGTTTTCCAATTATAATGAGAGCAGTTTCATTTTTAGCACTTGGATGTTGTAAGATATTTGCAAACCAACATAAGATATACTCATAGACTCTTTCGTTTCCATTGCATATAATTTCTTTGACATGGTCTAACCAAGCTTCTATAATATTTTCTTTCCATTCTACTTGTTCATATTTATATCCAGTGAAGATAGAATAGAAGTTTGGAGAAGGTGTATAGAACTTTATACCACGAACTGAAAAATCTTCTAACTTTGACAATAAGATATCCCAAGCATCTAACATCTTCATGCCAACTTGTACAACTTTTATTTTCTTAAGTTTCTGTCTACATTCTTGTTCTGAAACTATTGTTGCTCTTGGTTTGTTAAAGACTACATCCCATTCTTTCATAACATAACATTCTGGGGCAGAGTCGACATAAATGACTAAACGTTTCAAATTCTCGACTGCTTTGTTATAGTCTCGAAATGGACACATATTTCTGAATGCTTGGAAGTCATAAAAATCTGAAACATCTATTCTGTACATTTTTATAAAAATAAAAAAAATATTTTTTTTATTCTTGACTTTGTTGTTGCATTTGTTGCATTTGTTGTTCTTGAGCTAATTTGTTGTTGAAGTTGTTCTTGTAATACAATACTTTCACCAGTTGCATCTTTCCAATTCGAAACTTTCTGCCGTCATTGACAAATACATAGGACATAAAAGTTTTACAGGAACAAAGTTTGCGTCAACTAAGGTTAAGTTTATGTTTGCTAAAGTGTTTGAGTTTACTAAAGCTGAAAACTCTGCATTCGAATGAACAATAGGCAAACCAGCAGAGAATGTGTTATTTATACGCATAAGTATCTTTTGGTCATAGTAGTTTCTGTCGACATTCGAATAACACTTTGAACCTAAGTTTGAAACAATATATAAAATAGGTGTACTTAAAGTCAATGGAACAGACATTCCTTGTATGACACCTTTTCCTGTTATAGGAAACTGTTGGTAGTAAAAACCAGATATAAGTTTTGTATTATAGCTCATATTGTTTATAGTAAACTCAGTCGGACATCCAAACATAATGAAACCTGCTCTAGTTGCAGCACATGTTACACCAGTACTTAAAGTATTAAATAAGTCAACAAAACCTGTTAGTGGTATATCTGAGTAAGTATCTTCAAAGGAGTATTTTTTACCATTCACAACAATAAAATCTTCTGGTGTCAAAAGAGCAAAACAGGCTTTAGTCGTCATTGTGTTTAAGGTTAGTTTACAATATCGTCCTTGAGGACTTTGTAAGTTTGTTGTTATAGAATTATATGACTCAGGGTTTTTAGTCGTAATAGTATAAACCATTGTGTCTTCTGCCATTTACTTAGCAAATAAATTTTAATGAAATGTTGTGGTCGTCAAATATTTTTATAACGTCTGGGAAACTATATTTTAAGTTCAACGTTTCACCTCCTTTCATAACGTATATCTTGTCAATGACATTATATGAAACACCACAGCAACTAACGTCGGGTTCTATTTCTTTGATGTTTATATCGTCTGCCTCTGTCAAAAGTTTCAATAGTTCTTTCAAAACTTCATGAGGTGCAATGACATATGAGTTCACTTTTACAGGGTTGTGTTCGACCAAGTTTAACATTATACCTAAAGCTTGACAAATCTTCTCCTGATTTGAAGTTTGTCTTTCAGTTGTTGGTAGTCGTTTCGAATATCTGCAACAGAACTTAAGTCTCTGCTAACTTCAGGGTATGTTGGTTGTTCTTTTACAGGAACTATTGTTATACCATTTTCGTCTTCGTATGGTTCCCCACTTCAACATCTCTGTCTTTGACATTGACAATAACACTTTGACTGTTTGTTTGAGTTGGTGAATTTAACTTCACATCTGCCACCGCCATTAAACCTTTTGAAACACTTACGCTTCTATTTTTCGGAAATGACATTTTACTTAGAATAAAAAGATGGACGTATTCGAGTATCTCTTCGAATTGAAGCAGAACAAAGTTTACACACACAAACAATACAAATACATTGACAGAATAGTTCTTTATACAAACAATGGTAAATGTTATAGAATAGCAGTCTTTTGAAACCAAAATATTTTCATAAAGCAAAGAAAGTTGGTATAACTGAAATGGTGAAAGTTCTTGAAGCAGACAAAAATATAACTTCAAAAACTTACAGATATTTCTAAAGGAAAGTTTATAATACAATATTATGTCAAAACTGGCGTACTGTCAATATTTGACGGAGAGAAGTCAGTTCAAGAACAACTTACTGACCTGCTGCCAAAATCTGCTCGATGGAAGCTGTCGTTATGCCAATCTGAGGAGCCCCAGCAGGTTTCATCGAACGAATCTTCAAAAGAGCATCTTCCGTGAAAAGTGCTATTGGTTTTGTAAACTTCTTTGCTTTCAATTCATCTGGACCGTCTCTGTCACCAGTATATTGTATTTGAACTGTACCAACAGTTGAAATACCACCCATAAAGTCTTCTGAGTCAGCAAATGGAATGCCAAGCCAAAAGTTTGAACGGTCTCCATTTGTATATTGAGTTTTTTTGACTTCCTGTATGGGTCCATACTTTCACATATGGCATAATAGAACTTTGCATTTCAGGGTTAATGGTTGTTGTGAAGTTTTGTTAAAGTTCATAGCATCTAATGTCAAGTTGTATGACCTCATATCCTCAACTGTAGAATATTCTTCTCTTGGATAATATTTGCCATCTATGTTTATATGATATTTAATACCGGGGTTGTAGAAACAAGAATAGTCATTTATAGTTCGTCTGAACAGTACAAACATAGTATCTGCATGTTTCATTGCAGTTGTTAAAGCAATATCTGTTCTTGCACCTGGGTCAGCACTTTGGTTTCCAACTTCACCTGCAAAGTCTTTGACAGATATTTGGTGTATAGGGAACATAAGTGGAACTGCAATATATTTGGCAGCTAAAGCATTTGAAATATCTGGATCCAACATATAAACGGCAAGTCTGCTTTCTATTCTCTTGCATTCAAACTTTTCGCATGTGAACTTAACTGGTCCCAAGCAGTTCCAGCAGCATTGAAATAATAGTTTACTTCATTGTTGAAGTTTGAGAAACCAAAGTCTAAGTCAACTTTCTCTTTGCAAAGTCACAGAACTTGGCTCCACCAGTTCCAGCTACAGTAATAGTGAATGGGTCTTGTGTTGGTGCAATGACTAAGTTATTTTTGCTTGGAGTAAGTTCGATAGAAATTTTTCCTGCCCAGTTTGGCAAGTATCTTAAAAACCTGAAGATGAGGAAAGATGACAAAGGAACTCTAAGTTTCAGTTTTACTTTAGTGACAGCATTTCCATCTGAACCAGAAAGGTTAAATAAACTCCTGGAACGTTAGGGTCAAGTCTTCTTATTTCTCAATAGTTGCATATTGGTCTGTTTGTTCTCTAGCTTGTGGTTGTACTGAGTTTCTCAAAGCGAACCATTCATAGTTTGCCCATGTTACTGTTTGAACTAAGTCAGAGTTAGAATATATCTTATATCCCATGAAAACTTCTGGAGCATTGGTATCCGACATAGAAAATTCCATTGCAACCTTTCTTGTTCAGACAACTTGGCAGAAGGTTTTATTTCAATGTCTTGTTCCACGTATAAGAATGAGTTGTCAATAGAAATAATGTGAAACCTGTCGCATGCAATATCTACTGTTGTTGAAGAACCTTCACCAAACTCACCTACATTTCCATAAGAAACAGCAGTTGTATATTCGTAAGTTCCAGGAACTATTTTCTGACCTTCTAATGGCATTGTCGCATTCGTTATACCATTCGGAAACATTTCCGTTCATGGCATCCAAAACTGTTGGCGTTATATTCTGAGCGGCGTACATTTCATATGGGTAAAAATATAGAATAGTTGGATTTATGTGTCATAATAGAACCCACTCGTACCAAGCTTTACTTTCTTCCTGGCTGAGTTTTTAACTCTTCTTTTTCCTTCATTGCCACTACTTTCACTAGATGAAGTTACTTCTTCACTACTTTCACTTTGTTCTACTCTTCTCTTCTTCTTTGGTGTCGCTTTTGGTAACTTGCCCTCTGCTTCAAGTTGTTGCATCTTTGCCTCATGTTCACCTAGTATGTTGTAAATTCCCCATGTCCTTTTTGCCTTTGGGCTCTGGTCGCCCATCTCAGGTAACCTATATCCTAGAAAGATTTTGTCATAGTTTGTATTTGAGTCTTCGCGTATTGTTTGCATGACTCTTTCCTGAGTTTCCGGTTCAAGCTCTTCAAACAGAGCTTGGCCATATGGAATAAGCTCGTTTCCAAATATATGTTTTTGTAGCCATTCTGGTTTTCTTTCCATGTTACCAATAATATCTTTTGTGAATGGGAAAGCTTTTACCCAATGTTTCAGTCTTGCGTCATTTATTTCTGTAGTTGGTTTTATTTTGTCAAGGAACATGTTTTTCAATACTAACATTTCATTTGGTACTGTCCATTTGAGTTTTCTTAAATATTCATCCCTTCTCGGTTCATTGTCTGCAAAGTAAGTTTTTATGACATTTTGTAAACTTTCGTTTGCAAGGTCATGTACAATAGGTTCTCTTCCTTCTCTCTCCCTAACTTTCTTTCTAAACTCTTCACCAAATATACCATCTTTATGGTTCTGTGTAGTTCTTTGAGATAAATGTTCTAGAACGTCAGGTGTTATATTTCCATCAGCCATGTTCATTTCATACTGGTCCAAAATATCTGCATGTTTCATATCTTTCAATGGCATTAAAGCCGCGCTGAAAATACCAGCTATATCTGGTTCACCATTCACTTCCATTGCGTCTACAACTTCTTGGAATTGTGGTTGTAAGTTTATGAACCACCTATCCGGGTTAGCTTTATGACCCCATCTCATTGTAGTTCCATAGTCTGCAGAAACAAAAGTAGGTTTGTTTCCATATTGGTTAGGTTCTGAATGAACTTTAAACAATGTTTCATTTCTATATGTTTTTGGTGAAATTTAACCTTTTATTTTCACCGAGTTCAGCCAAAGATTGAACGTTATATGGTCGTAAGTAAAAAGGGTTATTGTATTTGCGTACATTTTCTTTCAGTACTTCCATTCTATGCTGAATATTTTCATCTGATGTTGGAGTCTTTTGTATGTCGGCAAACATTTTTCGATATTCTTCTACTATGTCAGCCGAATTTTTCTTAGACTCTTGGAAAGATTCCATATTCACCTCATACTCTTGTTGAGGGTCAAGATTTTTCGGCTGTTCCAAATCTTCATCTAGTTCTGTGAAGTTAGTTTCCAAAGGAGGGACTTGTTCGTTTCCTTCTGGCTCTTCTAGCTGTTGTTGCTGAACTATTTCTTCCATGTCTGGTTGTATCTGAACTTCTTCCTGTGGAGTTTCTTGTACCTCATCTGCTGGCATTTCATATATTCCGAGACCGTTTTTAACAAGTTCCCTATCTAAGTCATCCGGACTCATAAACCTTTCTTCTTTCGTTCCGTCTCTATTTTTTACGCGTTTCATGAAGAGAGTTGAAATATCATTTAGCTCTGACACCAAATATCTCGGAGTAAATTCATTCATGTCATTTGGATGATATGCTATTAAATCATATCCCTTAGCGAGCTTGTATTTTCCAGGTTTGAAATTATATCCCATTTGGTGCTGAGCCATAAAGCTAAATAGGTTCGGGTCAGTATTTCCTTCCTTGAACTTTCTAATAGCTTCTTTATATCTGTCACTAAAGTCAAGAGTATTTGGGTAACCATAATCTTCCTTTAGCATTTTTAAGAATTCTTGGTTTCCTTGTTCTCTACTTCTTTTATGTCCTTGCTCTGTTTGTGGTTGTTGTTGTGCAGGGTTTTGAACTGTTGGTTGCTGTGCTGGTTGTGGAGGTGGTTGTTGTGCTGGTTGTTGTTGTTGTGCTGGATTTTGAACTGTTGGTTGTTGTGTTGGTTGTTGTGCTGGATTTTGAACTGTTGGTTGTTGTGCTGGTTTTGGTGCATGCCTGTGTCTGTGTCCATGTGACGATGTAAATGTTTTAGGTAGTCCTGGTGCAGGTGCTTCTCTTGGAGGGTTTGGTGGTATATAGGTTCCACTAGCTAGTATATAAGTTCCACCAGCTGGTATATAAGTTCCACCAGCTGGCACATATGTTCCATCTGCAGCATAATGTCCTACCTGACTTTTCGTTTTTAAGAAAGCATTTACTAGGTCTGTTTTGGTCTGTTGTAACTCTTTTTCTTGACTTTCCACAACAGTTGCTCTAACGGCGTCATAGGCACTTTGAACTGCCTGTCTCGTTGCTGCATCTGTTATTTTCGTCATATTTTGTGCTACTTCTCTTAACTCTTTGTCGAAACCTTCAGACTTCAGTTTCTTTCCAGATGAGAAGTCGTTCACTAGTTTCACCTTACTATGAAGAGCTTCGAAGGCGTTCTTAAAGTCAGCATTCATTAAAGCTTCATTTGAACTGTCTTCATCCGCTTGTATTTTTGTCCTTATTGACCCTATAAGTTGGGCTGCTTTGGCGTTGGCTTGGGCATCTAACCAGTCATTATTAGCTTTTATATATTCTGCGCTTTTCATTGCCTTTTGCATGGCTGCGTCGTTATTTTTACTTTCTTGTGCTAAGTTTTCATACTGTACGGTTTGGTTTTGCAACTGTAAAAGTTTTTCTGCCTTTACATTTGCTTCAACTTCTTTTTTATACTCATCGCTATCCATATATGTCTTCAGGGCTTTTTGTTTTATTTCTTCATCTTTCAGTACTTTATATTGAGTAGTATGGTTTTTCAAATTTATAACATCTTGTTCCATTTTTGCTACTTCTGCTGCTTTTTCTGACACTTTTTTGCATATTCCTCTGTACTTAGTTCTTTCAGTTGTTCTTCTTTCTTCTTTTTCTCTACGTTTAACTCATTGAGTTTCTTTGTGTGTCTGTCATATTCTAGTTTCTTTTCGTTTTCACTTATTTGTTTCTGTATGTCTATGTTTGACTTTTTGACATCTGTTATTTGATTTTGAGTGAACTCAAATTCATTTGACTTTGAGGGTTATAAGCTGTTCCGTCTGCAGCTCCACCATAGCCTGCCATTTTCGCTAAAAGTGCCGCTCTTAAACCTCCACTCTGTGCACCAATAACTCGGTTTAAAAGCATAGGATTGCTTGACATTTGTTGCAACATAGTGGGGTCATTCATTATTTGTTGTTGCAACTGTTGTTGTGGTGTCAGTTTTACTATTGGATGTTTCAATGCTCTCTTCCTCTTACGTATATTCTTACGTAGCTTACGTGGCATTTTAAGTGAAGTTAAAAAGCGGTTTTTGACAGATGTTTATATGACACTTTTTGTTCAGCACAAAAAACTACTCGGTCAAAGTGTTGTCAGTTTTGTAAAATAACCGTCCTATCTCATTCTATAATGGGGAAAGTCTTCTCAAAGTATACTTCCTTGGAACGCCCGTAACTTTTCCTGTAGCGACGATAGACCCTTACTTGTCCGGACAAAGTTATACTATTTTGAGTGCTCTACAAAAAAAGTCAACGGCTGGCTCGTCCTCAGAAATTTTTTATGGGCTAGAGGGCGCAACGCGCCTGGAAGCCCATCCCAAGAAAAAAAAATCATTATACTAAACATCTTCAGGGCTAGAGGGCACGAAGTGCCTGGAGGCCCCACTACCTTTTTTTTTTTTTTTTTTTTTTTTTTCTTTAAATTCTAATATAATATAAATTCTTCATTTCCTTTGTTTAAACTTTTTTCATTTTAATACCATTTTATCAGATAGTAATTTTTGTTTTTCTCTGACCAAAAATCTTCTCAATTTAACTCCACCTTCACAAAAATTCATTGAGTTCTCTCAAAATTCTTGTATTTTTGGTATACTTAAAGTATCATCTTCAAATATTTTTTTGGAGAAAATTGACTTTGCATAATATCGTAATACTTTTTAAGGCAGATAGATTTACCGTAAGTTGAAGAACTTTTAATTTGAACAGAAATTATTCAACAAATATTCTTTTTATTTGATCAATAAATTGTAATATCATTATACTATATATTAATATGAATTTTTATAGAAAAGCTTTATTTTTTTCTCAATTTTTAATTTCATTTCAGTCTCTAAACTTTCTTACTATGTAAAAACGTATTATTATAGTAATAAAATAAAATACATGTTTATTCGATCTCGTATTTCAAAAAAATAAAATTACTTATATAAAAAGATTCTCTTTAGTCAACTTTCTTTTTGAATCTCTAATAAGTTTTTACTGTTGCTTCTATATATTAAGTATTGATTCTTGTAGTAAAGAAAATCCGGAACGTTTATTTATTAGAATACTCGAACTTTGACTTACATATTACTAATTGTAATTATTTTCAAGAGCCATTTCTATTACTCCTACTTGTTCGGCTTAAAATCTGCTATATTGTTAAGATAAACTAAGTCTAAATTTTGAACCATTTTTTGAAGTTTAAAGTGTAATACATATCGATTTTTTATCCGAATTTAAGAATTGCTTCAAAGTTTTAGCGTGAAATCGTGCATTTTTTCTAATGAAATTGTTATTATAAGATAAGCAATCTGAGTTTTTTTGAATAATATGTCACTACACATGATAGAGCGTTACGTGCTGAAAAGTTACGCTTCGTTCTGAAAGTGGTAATGAAGTTTTATTAGAATTCATCAAAAAAACGTATGAAAATAATCGTATGTCAAAATGTGAGCACTTCTCAAAATTTGCTCACATTTTGACTATTTTTGTGAGATCTTCCTCACAATTTTTTGACAAACGTACAAAAAAAGTGCCAAAATGTGAGCAAATGTGAGCAATTTTTATATCTCCTCCTAGCTATTCCACTGTAACGTATCATGTTAGGATGTATCACTTCATGAACAAAAAGGCGCCCATCATAAAAATTGACAAAAAATCGCCGGATCAAAGAAAAATCAAAGCAATTCTTCAAGCGCTAGATGAAGACCCAAGAGCATCACTCAGAAGGATAGAGGAGATGACAAAGATACCACGTACAACAGTTAGTTATTATCTGCACAATTATTTGAACTACAAACTAGCGTATACACGTTGGGTTCCGCACAACCTTAATTCAGTTCAAAAAAAATCTAGAGTCCAATCTTCGAAAGAGCTCCTCTCTATATTGGGTGCGTATCAATCCAAGAAGTTTCGCTTTTTAGTAACAGGGGACGAGTCTTGGTTTCAATATGCAACAGAAGCCAAAATCATGTGGATCCCGAAGGATGAAAATCCGCAAACATTCCCGAAGAAAAAAATTGACACACCAATGATGATGTTGTTGGTTTTTTGGGGCGTGAATGGCATCATCGCAATTGATATTCTTCAAAAACCTAATACGATGAATGCTCAGTATCTAATTGACAATGTTCTTACTCAAATTATCAATTCTGATGAGTTTGAGAAATCCAAACAACAAAAACAAAAGTTTGCAATTCATTTTGATAATTCAAGAGTTCACAAAAGTCATAAGGTAATGAATTACTTGGTGGAAAACAATGTCAAAGTTGTTCCAAACCCAATTTATTCACCTGATATTGCACCCTCTGACTTTTATTTATTCGGCACGCTAAAAAAGAGAGCTGAAGGACGCGAATTCGCGAGTCCAGATGATCTTGAAAATTTTGTAAGAGAGCAATTTGAGCAATTTTCTCATGATGATTTAAAGCGTGTCTTTCAAGCCTGGATCGATCGCTGCGAACGCGTGATTGAATCCAATGGTGATTATATTTAAATAAACTTTATATATATGTAACTTGTTTATTTCTATTCGCAGTATTCAGGTTTGTGCTAAACACACCTTTGGACACCCTATATTTTTGCGTTCCGTGATTTTTCATCTCTCATCAATGCACAAGATAATGAAGGGAAGACACCTCTTCATTATGCAATATGGATTGGACACACAGATATTGTAAAGCAGTTAATTTCTAAAGATCCAGATTGTAACATATGCGATAATGAGGGGAGGTTACCTCTACATTATGCAGTAAAGAGTTGTGATGTGAAAACGGCGTTAAAGATCATAAAAAAAACCAGAGATATACATCAAAGAGATAACTATGGGAAGTTTCCTCTTCAGTATGCCGTCGATTATCGTAAAATGTTCGAACCCCTATGTTATGATTATGGATCACGAACACAGTATTACAGACTAGAAGATGCTTTGGAATGTTACCCCGATGCAAAGAAATCCATACAAAGATTCATTTCAAATTGGAAAAGTGGTATGTGGAGTCCTGGGGATGACTAAATCTATTTAGAGCATTTTTCCCTTAGAAACTGACGTTTACCTCTTATATACTCAGTAATTAACAGTAAAAATCTTGTTTAAAATCATTTTTATTAGTTTTTGATGTTTTTTCAACAATATCAATATATTGAATTTCAAATAAGTTTCATATTACAACATTTGCATACCAAATGATTTTTTGTGTAGTCTATATTCATAATTTAGTCGAATTAGTAGCGTTTACAACTTATTTCGGCGTTTACAACTTATTTCGGCGTTTACAACTTAATTCGCAAACTCTATTAGATAATTTAACTTCGAAAGAAAAAATATTTTTGATGAAATCCAATTTATTCCCTAATGTATCAAGCTTTCGACACATATATTCTCATAACTAATTATATGTGTTTGGAACAATCTTCCTAATCAAGCGATGTGCCGCTTCTCATACTCAATTGGGTCAAATACAGTGCCAATCTATTGCATATCTAATATTTGCAATCATTTTGTTTAAATAGGTATAATATAATGAAAACATTTAAGAAAGTATGACGATGCATTAATGAATTCTATAAATTCTAATGATTTTTAAGTTCTTCAATTTCCAAACATATCACTACATAAGACAACAACAAGGATGATTGCAGTAATATATTGTTAGTATATTATGAAAATGTAAAATATATAATTTAAATAATTTGAAAGATGATGAAAAACATTTGAAAACAATATCACATCCTGATAAAGTTTATAAAGACCAGTAATGCATAGATGAACAGCTTATAATTCAATCACATTTATATGTTTTTCAATATTTTTTTCTGGCTATTTAAAAATTTTTGTCAAACAGACCTCTTCAAAGATTATTTTATCTCATGATAATTGTTTTTGTTTCATACGTAGAAACAAATTAATGATGAATGTCATAACATTTTTTTTGAAAATTATCCGAATTCAAGACATGGTTTTAATTTAAAAATCATAAATGTTATTATAAGAAGATTATATTTCCCGAATAAAATTTAAATTCTAACTCAATCTACAAACGGTCTCTGAATGAGTGGATATTCGCAAGGAAGCCAAACTAACGGAGACCTTCTCCAGATAGAAGAAATGAAGAAACAAATCGAGTGTCTTCAGGCTCGAATGGAAGAGCTTCAAGACAACTTAGATTCTACAAATTCTCGACTTCGACAAGCGATTGATTCCAAAACATCAGTCATTAAAATTCAAGAAGAGATCGCAAATATTCAATCCCAACTGCGTGAAACAACAGACAATCTTATAAAAACCCAAAACAATTTAAATTCAGCTATGACAAGATTATCCGTAC
Organism: Trichomonas vaginalis G3; assembly: GCF_026262505.1. Taxonomy (NCBI): domain Eukaryota; phylum Parabasalia; order Trichomonadida; family Trichomonadidae; genus Trichomonas; species Trichomonas vaginalis. The sequence goes on along the minus strand of NC_067208.1, from coordinate 14,274,273 downwards.
GTTCGAATGAACCTGGCTATCAAAGCGATCAATTTGCAGTTTCTAACAGAAAATATTCGTCAGAAAATGTTATGATAAAAGAAAATAGTGGAAGGACACCTGGTAGACATAACATAAACCTGCCATTACCTATAGGACCTAGTGCACTAGTTAGCAGCGAGCAATATAATAATAACAATGGAGACTTTAATATGTTGTACAAAAATTATCACGCAAGTCCTAAAGGCAAGACAGGAAAAAATGAATTAACTAGGAGGAAATCTACCGATGAAATAAATCGAACAAAAGAAGACTTCAGAAAGCAATTTAAAAAGAAAGAAGACGATTTTAGCGATTTAACTCCGCCTTCATCCCATGTGAACCAGGAACCTGTTGACATTACAAAATTTATAATATCATACGACGATTTGAAATGCGATAAAATAATTGGTTCTGGAGGCTTCGCTGAAGTCTGGATAGGAAAATATATTCCAGAAAATCTTACAGTAGCTATAAAGAAAATCAGACCGCGCGATGATAAAGACAAAGTCGAACAATCATATATGTCCGAAGTAAATACACTTGCTTCTCTACGAAACCCATTCCTTCTTCAATTCGTAGGCTATACGAAAACAGAACCATACTGCGTTGTCACTAAATACATGCCAAACGGCTCATTATACTCTGCATTGAGGCCAGAAAACGAATCAGACAATTTAACCCAAACGCAAATAGCCATTATTGCATACGGAATCGCATTAGGCATGAATTACCTGCATGAAAAAGGAATAATTCATCGAGATTTAAAATCACAGAATGTTTTATTAGACGACAACTACTATCCTGTTATCTGCGACTTCGGTTCTTGCAGAAACAAGAATACAATTCGCACTTTTACCGGCCAAGGAGGAACTGCGAATTATATGGCTCCAGAATTCATGAAAGCAGAGAAATACGATGAGAAAATAGATGTTTATTCATACGGTATCCTTCTTTGGGAGCTTGTGACCAAACAATCCCCGTTTGAAGGTTTAATTCCTCCTCAAATCGTTTGTACGGTTTCTATGTTCAATAGAAGGCCAGATATACCACCAGACACGAATCCTCTGCTCAAGCACCTCATAGAGAATTGCTGGGATAGAGATCCGAAGGAAAGACCGCCATTTGCTGATATATTAAAATATCTTTGTACAAATAACGGTTGTTTCGATGGTGTAGATGTAGGAGTCTTTCAAACATTTATTTCCCAGCATAGAAGTCCGTTCCCTGTAATTTCTTACGCTTCTGCTCCGAAACCAAAACATCGGAGCTTCGTGGGATCATTATCTCCGGTTTCCGAGCCATCGCATGACATAAACTCCCAGATAGAAGCCAGGCAGTTGCTAAATAATAACTTTGCAACCTTGGCAGATGGAAATGCCAATCAGATTAGTACTGCTATCTCGTATATCTTAGGTAATGTTGATGATCCGGCGATATTTACTATTGCTGTATGGCAACGCGTGTTAGTTTTGCTTCTGCGTGCTCCTCCTTCGATATTACCAAGAGCAAAGGAATTAGCACTGACATTAGCGAAAAACCAAGAGATTTTGGCATTGATAGAGCAAGTTCATGACTTAAACTTGTTCGTAAAACCAGAAACTCTCGATGTTTTCTTGTATGTTTTTAATTTCTTCTCGAAAGTTATTACAACTGACATTGTAACAGCTCTTGTATCACTTTCTAAGAACAAACAAGTCAGTCTCCAAGCAATAACTTTACTTTGCAAGGCTCATTCGCTTTCTCCTTCTCATGCAGTCATCCAAGCTTGCGAACAGTTCTTCATAGGCAACATTCTCGATTTTGCAAATATTCCTGGCGGGCATTTGGTCGTCAGGACCGTTGTAAATATCCAAAGAGATGCAATTACTGATGAAGTATTCAAAGTTTACGTTCAATCAGAAATAATTGAGAACATAACCGCCGCCTATCAAATTTTGTTTGTAAGAAAATTATCACCTGGTTTATTAACACCAGCGCTCTTAAATCACCACATTGTGCTAAGCGGACGTGAAAGTTCCAAAGAAATCGATGAATTAATTGAGACAGCGTTGAATTTCACCAGGATGTTTGCAATGCAGGTAAGAGGAGAGATATTGGATGGTCTAATTATGAGCCTTTTGTCTTGCGTTATCGAAAGAAGAGTGGAACATGCTGCATTGTTGTTATGCGCATTCGCAATCGATCCAGAACGCAAACTGACATTCCTACAGCCAAAGTTCATCGATAGGATTTTATCCTGCGATGATGATAATGGCTCTTCTATGCTAATGAGGTTAGTTTTATTATTTTTCAAGGATGACAAGCTCAGAAACGCTTATTTCACTCATCCTAAGATCTTTTCTTACCTTCACTCTGTTGTTCTGGCCTCAAATACCGATAGTTTCCTTTCTGTTTGCTGGGTTATTGTATTTCTTCCTCCAAATCCAGCTTTTACTCAAAAACTTATTGATGTTGGCTGTCTGCAACACATTATTAATGCGATCTGCTCAACAAAACAAGAAGATTTCATAGCATTTGTAGTTCCAACGCTTATGAGGTTTATAAACGAGCATGATTCACCAGCATATGAAGATCTGACGAAACACATGCTCCAATTAATCTCAGACGGCCTTTGTTTGGATCCTTGCTTGAAAATCATCAAATGCCTCCTTAAATACGAATCTCAACAGAACCTCTGCCTCAAACTTAACATAGTGAGCGCTTTATCCAAAGTCAACGACCCACAGCAAAAGAAGAGCGTCAAAGAGATCTTTGAGATCTTGAAATCAGGCGTTCTTCAGATAGAATGATCTTTATATATGTTGTATTTATTTATAGATATGTATTTTTATTTATTAACTATGATTTTTATTGTATGTTTTAAATATGAGATTTTGTTTGTAAATTCAACCATATTTGCTCTTGCATATATTTATTATCAAAACCTAAAATATATATCTTAAGGGATTTTGATGGGTATCACATGATATAGAATATTTTATTAAAAAATGTTGGCAAAGTTAAACAAAACATAAGATACATCATATATAAAATGTTCTTGTATATGATTCATTATAAAATCAAACAGCTAAATCAATTTTTCGATGAAATTCATTTTGAAGAATAAACTATGAACCTAGAGCCCATAAGTTAAGCTCTTTATATGAATCTAATAATATATGTATATTCAGTTTAAGAAGCTTGGTATTTATTTTTCTGGTTGAAATAAAACAAAAAAAGATGAATGAAATTGAATATATAACCGAATATATATTTTTACGATATATCAAATTCAAAAAGGATGAAGAAAAATACTCTGAGAGAAAAATCTAAGCAAAAAAATAAAAAATAAAAACAACAGTTATAAAATTCAAGTTGTAGTAGGCTTGAGTATCAACTTGTAGTTTTCAGGAGTTCCTGGAGGAGCGTATTTGAGGGTAATTGGCTGGAAAACGTTCTCATCGTTTCTCAATGGGTTGGCAACGATGAGAATCATTCTTGCGACCTTCATATTCTTTGTTGCTATGGCGAGTTGGTACAGATTTATACCGACATCCTTTGCATCCGCGCCGTTTGCGAGCAAGAACTGAATAATCTCTACGTGTTGGAAGAATACTGCATAACAAAGCGGCGTCCAGCCTCTTGGATCCCTTACGTTCATTGATTGAACGCAATAAGTCAAAAGACAAACGGCATTCTTATCGCCGATCGAACATGCAGCATGTAGAGGTGTTATTCCTTGGTCGAGTTCATCGATTTTTCCAAAATGAGCGGCGTGGAAAAGAGCGTGAATATTATGATTCAAAATTGTGGTGAATGGGTCTGGAACAGGTTCAGATGAAGCCCATTCGAAGTTTACGTACTTGCGAGTGATGTATTGGTCTCTTACGGTGTCTTCTGATCTGGAATTGATTTTATCCTTTGGAGTCTTCGCGAGCAAGAGCCTGTTACAGTCTCCCTCCAATTCTGTCATCATGTCTACGACCATAGGAGAGAGTTTATCCAATGTAATAGATCTGATCTTCGAATTCGTCGTTGACATGTGACGATGGCTGCCGGAACATTTAAGGCAGAGGTCACAGGCCCAGTTAAGAGAGATCCATGTGGCATCAGAAGCTCCGCAATCGCAACATTTCTTAGATGCTTTGTTCTCTTCTTGTCCGAGTACTTTGAAGTTATGGTTTGTAAAGACCGTAAGCCATTCTTCCATATCCAGTTTAGAAAGAGCTTGTATTTCGATGAGTTCTTGAGGAGATTGGATCTTAAAAGCGAAACGACGGGTTTTATCGAGTGGTGTAACTGTAACAAGAGGGAGTAGCCATTGTTTGTCTTGGTCATCATCCGAAATCTTATGTGCAACAAGCAATGAATCTTCGAACGTCAAATACTTCCTTGTCCAAACAGATGAGCGAATCGGATGAGCCTCTTTGACCCAGACGGATCCGGCAGGCTTTGTAAGATCTTCAACCGTTGGAGAGTTTGCTGAGAAACGCATATCCCAATAAGTCGATGAAGCAGTTGTTGCTGGGTTGTTATCAGGATCGGATCCGATGCGCTGAAGGAGTAGGAGCTTAACGGCTGATTGCATTTCGAAGACGGAATTCTGAGTAAATAAGATTGTATTGCGATTTTCTGTGATATATTGGCTCATTAAGTTGGCTGTAAGCGTGATAAATTGAGCAATTGCTAAGGAAACTGCTCTTGAGCTGGTTTTCTCAGCTAACGTAACTTGATTATGTAAAGAATACAAATGTCCAGATCTGGAGATAGCTGCTTTAATAAAAGCAGTCTCAGCAGATGAAGCATCTTCTGCTTTGTTCTTCTTCTCAAAGACACCGAGATTTTCCGCACTTCTACCGTAATGATTTATTTGTTCTTGATAATCTGTGTTTAGTTTTTCGATGTTTGGAAGAACAACTGTTCTGATGATTTGCAATGAAAGATTTGATTGGGAAACGAACTGGCGACCCCAAATGTTGAACATTTGACTGAAGTTTTCGAGTAAGCTTGTGTATGGATCTTCAACATTAAGGATACTGAGACTTTTAACGAGTTGGGCTAATTCATTTTGAATTGCCGAGAAGTGCCGAGCTAAACTTGCCATTAAATCTGAAATTGCACCAAATGTTTTAGCAGAATCTAACTGGATTTTAGCTCTTTTAAGAATATCGGCTTCAAAAGCGGGATTTGGATCAATAAAAGGAAATACTTCATCTAAATCTATGCCTTTCATTGTATTCATTATTTATTAATTTTTTTTGACATTGACCTATTCAAATTTAAATAGATTGGAAATGCTGATAAAGGTACATTCACTAGGCGATAACAGTAAAATGGGATGAAATAGGATAAATAGCATCCCTATATAGTGCCTAACAATATTTATACGGGCCAAAAAAATTTGGCTAGAGATTTGGCGAGTCAGAAAACTTAGAAAATTGAGAGGGATTTTTATTTTTGAATTTTTTTTGGAAAGTTAAAATTGCGATTAAAAATCGATTTCCAGGAGAACTAAGCATCTCATCATATATTTAAATCGATAAAAATATTAAATAATAGTTGAATAGTATAACAACGTGAAATTATGGCTGAATCGACAGAAAAAATGAACATATTTGACATTTTTGAAAATTCATACGTTAGATGGTGACAGACTCATAAACTATACTTTAGCTAAGATTGATATATGGTTTCAACAACACATGGTTAAAATCGTAAAAATATTTTAGATTTCAAAAAGATATATATGGTAATATAATGGAACAGAGTCAACAAATAGCATGTTAAATATGTTATAATTAACTTTTTATTAGATCTAATAGTAGATATCGAATGGTTTCCAGCTTTATGGTTAATTATTTTCTTTTCGAGCTTCTCTTTAACTGTTGTATTAAGGTTGTAAATTTTTGATGCTAGAAACTATGGAATCTTCTTTGCTGCTGCATTTTTCTTGAGAGTTCTTGCAATTTCGAATAGATCTGCGCATTGTATGAAATGGAGGCTTTAAAATATCTTGAAAACAGAATAGGAATGCTTACTTGTAAATCAGAGAGTTTCAAAATTGAGAGCAAGATTATCATCATAACTTTCGATTTTGCTGCGAAAAAGGAAGACAAGTAATTAACAAATCATTTACTGTTGTTCATCAAAAGAAGAAAACTTTGATAACAACTAATGATGATAAAATCAAGCTATCTTTTAATATTTTAAATTGATAAGACATTCAAAATATTTGAATGGTTTAAAATATTTTCTTTTAATTTCTATAAGATATTATCATGATTATATAATAAAATTTAAATTTTTATTCAAAAAGGCAATATTTCAAACTTTTAATTTCAAAAATCTTAATTCTGCAATAAGTGTATTTAATTGTAGCAAATTTAATGATCCTTCGTCATGCTTAGCAATTTGGAACCCATAAATTAATGATTTCTTCAAGTAAAATTCTGCATTATTTCAAAAGTCAATAATTCTCTAGTAACTTTTCTTCAAACCCTAACCATTATATTATATGTATAATGGAGAATAATTGCAAAGAAAGATAGCCGAATTTACTGGGTAGTTCTTGTGATGCGAAATAATTGCAAATTAACACCTAGTTTTAACAGCATCAATCTCTTTTTGCTCTCATTTAAATGCATTCGCACACTTTAATTTTGAAATATAAGAGTTTTGGAAATTATCAAATTTATCTGCTCAAATACTATAGATCTTCATAAGTGTTAATAGAATCATTAGCCTTACATATAGTGTTTAATATAATGATGCACATTATACTGGGATTCATTCCTTATTCATCTAGTTATTATAAGATTTACAACCCCATGAAAATTTAAAATTTTGTCAAAAATAGTGAATATACCTTTGGAAAGAAGAAAATTCAAAAATCGAGATTTAGACTCTGCATCAAATGGAGAACAAAATGTTTCTTCATATCAAGGAAAAAAATTTTCTTGTGAAGAAATAGAGTTTTTAAAATTTTATTGTATGTAATGAAATAAACAAATATTAAAATTATTTTTTGATAACAAGAAAATTCCCAATAGAAAATATTTGAGAGAAAGAAAAAAAGAAAATTGAAAAATATTACTCTCCTTTATATTTCATGAAATTTTAAATTTATTCTCATAAAATTGACAATTTTATACGTTTAGATGAAAATAAGTGATTTTGGTTGAAATAGAAATTATTATTTGCTTACAGATATCAAATAGATTTTTGCTATTTTGATTAAAATTTGTTAATCAAATTAATAAATTTTTTCTAAATATCTTAAATATCTGGATCACTCACATATACAATGAATTGAACGATAAAAATAATACAAACTCAACTAAATTTCCTGTCTTTCAACTAAAAAAAATTATGCAAATTAAATTAAATTGTTTATTCAAATATAAAACAAAGATGAAGTAATTACAGTTATCATAAACTTTATGATTAACTCTGTAATTGGTTCAGATTTTGGTAAAAATATTTTTATTAATATCGATAAGAATACGTTTACCTACTATCACAACATATCGATAAACAAGAGTAGAGTGATTTTTATCATCGAAACTTTTTAAAAGCTGTAAGCTGGAAGGAAAAATCTTGTTTTTTCTGAGTTAGTTGTAGAACTATTGATATACGAGTTATCATTGTGATGTAGAAGGATGTCAATGTACTGACTGAAGGATATGAAGTGAATTGAATTTCATTGCATTTCAATTTGATCAAAATTTGTTGAAATGATATGAATGTGTCAACATCTGTATCACTCTCTTTCACTCCTTCCCTATTCTTTCGAGAACGAAGCTAGCTCAGCTTTCGCTGAGCGAATTGACACTTTTGATGCCCTAAACGTACAAGCTCTCAAATTTATCGAAAAAATTATACCACCCAAACTAGTATATTCTTATTTTAAATATGATATTATCCTTAGAAATCACACTAGAATATATTTAAATCAACTTTTAAAAAAGTTCGAGTCCTGCGCGTCACATTTTTTAAATTTTCGAAAAGGAAAATTATATTCTCCTAAAATGAAAACAATTTTCCGAATTGACATCCTTATTATCACATTATTTTAATCAGCATAAAGGCACATTCACTATTTTTGACAAAATTTTAAATTTTCATGGGGTTGTAAATCTTATAATAACTAGATGAATAAGGAATGAATCCCAGTATAATGTGCATCATTATATTAAACACTATATGTAAGGCTAATGATTCTATTAACACTTATGAAGATCTATAGTATTTGAGCAGATAAATTTGATAATTTCCAAAACTCTTATATTTCAAAATTAAAGTGTGCGAATGCATTTAAATGAGAGCAAAAAGAGATTGATGCTGTTAAAACTAGGTGTTAATTTGCAATTATTTCGCATCACAAGAACTACCCAGTAAATTCGGCTATTTTCTTTGCATTATTCTCCATTATACATATAATATAATGGTTAGGGTTTGAAGAAAAGTTACTAGAGAATTGACTTTTGAAATAATGCAGAATTTTACTTGAAGAAATCATTAATTTATGGGTTCCAAACTAAGCATGACGAAGGATCATTAAATTTGCTACAATTAAATACACTTATTGCAGAATTAAGATTTTTGAAATTAAAAGTTTGAAATATTGCCTTTTTGAATAAAAATTTAAATTTTATTATATAATCATGATAATATCTATATAGAAATTAAAAGAAAATATTTTAAACCATTCAAATATTTTGAATGTCTTATCAATTTAAAATATTAAAAGATAGCTTGATTTTATCATCATTAGTTGTTATCAAAGTTTTCTTCTTTTGATGAACAACAGTAAATGATTTGTTAATTACTTGTCTTCCTTTTTCGCAGCAAAATCGAAAGTTATGATGATAATCTTGCTCTCAATTTTGAAACTCTCTGACTTTACAAGTAAGCATTCCTATTCTGTTTTCAAGATATTTTAAAGCCTCCATTTCATACAATGCGCAGATCTATTCGAAATTGCAAGAACTCTCAAGAAAAATGCAGCAGCAAAGAAGATTCCATAGTTTCTAGCATCAAAAATTTACAACCTTAATACAACAGTTAAAGAGAAGCTCGAAAAGAAAATAATTAACCATAAAGCTGGAAACCATTCGATATCTACTATTAGATCTAATAAAAAGTTAATTATAACATATTTAACATGCTATTTGTTGACTCTGTTCCATTATATTACCATATATATCTTTTTGAAATCTAAAATATTTTTACGATTTTAACCATGTGTTGTTGAAACCATATATCAATCTTAGCTAAAGTATAGTTTATGAGTCTGTCACCATCTAACGTATGAATTTTCAAAATGTCAAATATGTTCATTTTTTCTGTCGATTCAGCCATAATTTCACGTTGTATACTATTCAACTATTATTTAATATTTTATCGATTTAAATATATGATGAGATGCTTAGTTCTCCTGGAAATCGATTTTTAATCGCAATTTTAACTTTCCAAAAAAAATTCAAAAATAAAAATCCCTCTCAATTTTCTAAGTTTTCTGACTCGCCAAATCTCTAGCCAAATTTTTTGGCCCGTATAAATATAGGCACTATATAGGGATGCTATTTATCCTATTTCATCCCATTTTACTGTTATCGCCTAGTGAATGTACCTTTTTCTTTCCAAATTTCTTTTTTCCAAATTAGAAGTTTAATTCAAATTTTCAATAGTTTATATATTTTCTCAAACCGTCTTAGATTTTCTTACTTTTTGGGGATTTTCTCTCAAAATATACAAAAATAGTAATATCAATACATGTGTCTAATATACTTTAAAACCATCGTGATAAAATTCAAAAACGAAGAGATCTTCTCTCCAAATTTTTTTCAAAATCAAAAAAATGAGATAAAAAAATACGTTTGGAAAATTCATTTTTAGCATTTTAGGAATTTTCTCACTTTTCTTCCAAATTGACATCCTTAGTGATAATCATACTCATATAAAAATACTATATAATTTTCAATAACAAGTTTTTTATTTCACTTCACCGAAACGAGTGAACAAAAAATTTATACGAATTTTATCTCAAAATAGCAAATTTTATAGTTTGTTACAACACATATCAATTATCAATTTATATGTATAGGAACAATCCAAGAAATTGAATATCATTTCATTTGAATAATTTTGAATATTCAATTATCAACTAAAATTGAATAGAGACCTCACTCACATATTTGAGGCCTACTCATAGTTGCTCAGATTTCTTCTTAAACTGACAAATATCAGGGTCTTGAATGTTTTCGAGTTGCTGTTGTACTTGTCAAATCATTGCCTAGATTTATACCCCTTTTGAACTTGAAATTGCAAACATATCTTTAAATAAATCGCCTAAAATCAAATTTTTGTATCTGATGGTATGTTTCGAATACGATCTCCACATATCAAGAGGCTAGATATGAAATGGAAGCAGATCATCTACGAAATACCTTCGAAAAATGAATTCATTTATAAAAATTTTGATTTTGATATTTTAGATTGATGATAGGCCATTAATTCATTTATAATCAAGTTTTTCTTTATTTTTTATTGCTTTCTCCATCATCAAAATCTATAGCCAATGTTCTACTCCAAAACGGTTTGGCTGAGTTCTTACCCTTTGTTTTTTAATGCCTGTTGACTTTGTTCCAAAACACCCACGTGATAACGCTAAGGGCTCCGTCGAGCGCTCCTGCCGTATCTGCGGCAAGCGCCGTGGTGTTATCCGCCAGTATCGCCTTAACATTTGCCGTAGATGCTTCCGTGAACGCGCTGAGCTTCTTGGCTTCAAGAAATACGACTAAAGCTTTATAAAATATTACTCGCCTTTACTTTTTACTAAATTTACAATACATTTTTATACAAAAAATATCAAAATTAATTTGATTATTAAGAATTTTTTAATGATAATAATAATATTTTCATCATTTAGTTATAAAAAGCACATATCTTTATATAAAAACTCGATATAGGCTATTTAATTTTTTTTATAAAAATCATAAAATTGTTCAAATAAATGATTTATGATTTAAAACGTATTTTAAAAAGTATAACTAAGGATGTCAATTCGGAAAATTGTTTTCATTTTAGGAGAATATAATTTTCCTTTTCGAAAATTTAAAAAGTGAGATGCGCAGGATTCGAACTTTTTTAAAAGTTGATTTAAATATATTCTAGTGTGGATTCAAAGGTACATTCACTATTTTTGACAAAATTTTAAATTTTCATGGGGTTGTAAATCTTATAATAACTAGATGAATAAGGAATGAATCCCAGTATAATGTGCATCATTATATTAAACACTATATGTAAGGCTAATGATTCTATTAACACTTATGAAGATCTATAGTATTTGAGCAGATAAATTTGATAATTTCCAAAACTCTTATATTTCAAAATTAAAGTGTGCGAATGCATTTAAATGAGAGCAAAAAGAGATTGATGCTGTTAAAACTAGGTGTTAATTTGCAATTATTTCGCATCACAAGAACTACCCAGTAAATTCGGCTATCTTTCTTTGCAATTATTCTCCATTATACATATAATATAATGGTTAGGGTTTGAAGAAAAGTTACTAGAGAATTATTGAGGGGGGCACAAACTTGCCCAGCGAGGTGAAGTGAAAAGTGACAGGTTTACATGTCAGAAATGTAAAGTGCCAGATTTGAAACAAAAATGGATTAATTTATTATTATATGATAGAGAGATTTGGTAAGTTACTATCAAATTTGTAAGTAAGGAAAAAAAAGTAAGAAAGAAAAAAAAATTTTAAAAAATAAAAAGCCACTCGCTTCGCTCGCGGTTGACAAAAAGAACAAATTCGAAAAATAATTGTATGAAATTACGAAACTAAGCCACTCGCTTCGCTCGCGGCTTAAGAAAAGAACAGATTCGAAAAATAATTGTAGGAAATTACGAAACTAAGCCACTCGCTTCGCTCGCGGCTTAAGAAAAGAACAGATTCGAAAAAAGATTGTATGAAATTACGAAACTAAGCCGCTCGCTTCGCTCGCGGCTTAAGTAAACAATATATTTCAGATTATCGATACTAAAATTTTTTATCTTATTACTTTTTTTTTGCATTTTTTTAAAAGCTTCTTAACTTAAATCATGGAATGTCTCAAAGACAAAAGTAGCATACAGCATGTAAAGCTAAAGAAAGATAATCATAATTAATACCTTAATTTTTAATATTACGCATTTTTAGGTGCAAAATTTAAAAACATTCTAATACAATAGAGCAGTTTCCAAAAGTAGCATACAGCATGTAAAGCTAAAGAAAGATAATCATAATTAATACCTTTAAAGTTTAAAATCTTGATTTTTTTTAAAATCAAATATTTATAACTTTAATACATACAGCTTAAACCTTATACTTGTTTTCTCTTGTGAGAAAGCAATCTTACAAAGCTAACAATCCTAAAAAATAAAGAATTAAAATTTAATAATTTAATCTAAAATTAAAATCAAAATTAAATAAAATGAGTTCTTTGTAATAATACTTTCAAGGTAGGATATATTTTAGTGGGATCTATTGAGTCATCACTAACAGCATTGAGCAATCTATTGAGCATTGAAATACTCTCGATTTTTCTTTGTCTTTTTACATCAATTTCTGCGTTAGTTGCTTTTTCCATGATCCTAATGACACGGTCATCTGCTGGATTTTGATCAATTTTGAGTTTGATAACGAAAGATGGTATCACTTTTGTATAAATTTCTATAATAACATCATCAATTCTGAGATTTTTTCGATCAGGAAAATAGTCATGTTTGAGTGTTCTAAAATGAGCTTCGGCAATATTGTTAGTTGCGTCGCCTTCACGCCTGTCACGAGCAATCCATCTTGATATGTTGTAACGCCATTGTCTGTTAAAGTATTGAGATGCTGTTGGATCTGTGTCGAGCAACTCCAGAACTTGATCATAGGCAGCATTTGCTTCTTCCTCATGTTCTGCATCTAATTTGAAGACTAAATCCTTCATCAAATTATAGAATTGTTCAAATTTTTCTTGAGAAGAAAACTTATTTGATTTGCGAAGAATTGCACGAAGAACATGTACTCCGCACCAAAGTATTTGAGCTTGTGGAATGCTTTCTTCTATTGCTTGAGCTATCTGTGGAGCACAGTCCATGCTAATGTATTCTGGCTCAATTGTTACCCATCTGAGATAGGCGCACACGCAAACTTGAATGTTTTGATAAGTGTCTGGTTGACAAAAGAAATATAAAAAAGGGAAATGTGAAAATCTTTGATTTTGCCAGTAAATGCATACAATGGAATGTTTGATCGCAACAATTTATAGGTGCTGTCTATATGAAATGTCTTGATACTATGCGCATAAGCTTTGCCTTCAAAAGGCGCGTAATAGAAACACATATTATTGTCTGAGACTTCAAATGCAATGAGATCATCTGGAGATTCTTCTTGTACTGTCTGAACAAAGATTTGCAATGACACAACATCGTCAGGAGAATATCTAGTTTGAAGAGTATGTATTCTCTCTGCAAATCGTTTGATTGCACGTGGTTTTTGAGCGTACATCTCTGGAATGGACGGACCTGTAAGAGGAATTTCAAGATCTTTGAATGCATTTAGCTGTGCTATCGCTCTTTGATTGTCATCTGTTTGGAAGTAATGTTCTAAATATTTGCGATAAAAGACAGACGAATATTGACTTTTGTCATTTGGGGCGGAATGATCATGTTCTTCAACTATTTTGATTAGTTTGTATTTATTTTGATCCAAGATTGTAACATTAAAATGTGCAGGACATTTTGGATATTTGCAGTGGAATGAAATCTGAGATCTTTCTTTCCTGACACGTTCACCATATCCATACTGTGCTTGTATTTCTTGTTTAACTCCAAATTTACAAAGATCCATAAGGTCAGGTAAGTGGGGCTTCCAGGCACTTCGTGCCCTCTAGCCCCGAAGATGTTTAGTATAAATGAAGTTTTTATTCGGAAAATTGTTAGTCTTCTGGTGTGAATTCGGAGGACTCTTCTTCTTCCTCCATTGCTTCTGGGAAGAAGCCTTCTTCTGGGTCGAAAACATTATATAATGTGTCGCTTTTCACAAATTATATATGTTTTCATGCTTTGTCACTTTTCTGTCACTTTTCGGGTAAAAACATTTTTATTATTATATATAAATGAATTTTACAAAACCACCGTTACCGTTCTTTGGAAATAAGAGTAGATGTAAAGATATTATATTGAGAGAACTTAAGAAACTACCGAATGGTCTAACATTTGTAGATTTGTTCGGTGGAAGTTTCTATATATCCCATTTATGTCATACAATATTCCCAGACTCAAAGATTATATGCAATGACTTCGACAACTATATGAACCGTCTCAAACATATTCCAGACACAAACAATATATTGAAAGAGTTAAAAGAAAAGATACCTATAGGTAAGATGGAACGTATACCATTAGATAAGAAAAATATTGTGAGAGAGGTTTTGAAAAAAGCAGAATATATAGACTGGGATAGTATATCTGCTAGACTATTATATAGTGGTTCTATAAGAGTTCATGACATTGAAACACTTATGTCAAAAGTTTTATATCTTAACTATACAAATGTTTTCAAAGAGGACATAGAAAAATATATTGAGGGTATAGAGTTTGTGAGATGTCGTTGGACAGAGTTGTATGAAAAATATAAAGACAAGGAAAATGTTTTCTTTATAGTGGACCCGCCGTTCTATAACACATGGGATTTTCAATACCAAGTAGACTGGACTTTGAGAGACTCTTTAGAAACTTTAGACGTTATACATAACCATCCATGCTTTTACTTTACATCCGATAAAAGTGGTTTGGAAACCGTTATGAGATGGTTAGAGGACATACATGACTATGAGTTTAGATATGACAAGATAGAATATGAGAGAGGTCCTATAAACCGGAGAAAGTGTCACAATAAAGAAATTTTATTAGTAAGTAAATGTGGTTTGAAATAGGACTACTTGTTTTAGGTTTTTCCATTGTGTCATTTATTTATTTGACGTGGCAGAAAAGTACAGAGAATATGAAGATGAACCAATGCCTGCAAATGTTCAGTATATGTACTCGTAAGAGATATTTTTATCTAATATTAAATGGACGCACAGAACTTAGCGAATGCACAGCAACCTGGACAACCAAACCCAGAGAATATTCCAAATGAAGTTAGAATACAAACTGCAATGGCAAACTATGGTCAAGTGCCAACAGATGTACAAATGCAAACTGCCATGTCAAATGACGCTGCGTTAGGTTTGCCACCATGGTATGCAAATATGAGATGGAAAGAGTTTTATACAAACCCTGAAGTGGGATATAAACAACTTTATGCAGATGACGCAAACACAGGAGTTGACCCAGAATATGTTTTTACCAGAGGAGAAACAGAATGTATGAGCTCCAGTTAAAGAATGCTATGGAACTCAACAGGAAACGTAAGAGACTAGGCGGACATTAGATTTTTACTACTAGTAAAATGGGTTTCTTCAGTAGTATTGGAAACTTCTTCAGAAGAGTTGGAAGAGGTATATGGAATGGAATAAAATCTGTCGGAAAAGGAATTTGGAACGGTGTCAAAAATATTGGTAAAAGAGTAGGTCAGTTCGTTGGTATTATACCTAAAGACCCTGAACCAGAAGAACAAGCTCCTGTTATACAACAGCCTGAACCTGCACCACAGTCTAGTTGGCAACCAAATCCAACACCTCAACCGTATTAAAAAATTATATTTTTATCGTTCGATAGTAGTTGTATATGAAACTAAGTTCTAAGTAAAACGCATGGTATAATGGAATTATTCTTTTCTTCCATCTGTAGTAAACCATACTTGAAAGTCTGAAATACTTCCACTTGGTGGTTCGTATAACTTTGTAGGTTTTTCGTAAAAGTCATTTGCCAAGCATAAGAAAGAGTTTTGGGCGCCAGAAAATGAAGCATGAACAATAATAGCATCTTGGTCGAAAACATCTTTAAATAAATATGGTTCATCTCTTGCATATCGACTGTAGATATTTGCTAAAGGAAGTTCGACTTTCTGATTTAACATTCTTTGCAAATAATACCATGACATTGCAGTGAATTCTGTATATATTTGTTCGTCTTTCTTTGGATTGTCTTCGTAGATTTGAAATGACACTTGTGAATTTTGTTTGTCATATACAATTCTCACATAAAGTGTGCTCTCGGTATTTGCATATTCATCAGCATATTTTGCATAACATGAATTTATTTTATCTTCTATATTTTTTAACGCAGTCTGTAGAGAAGATGAAAGGTCAACTTGTATTAGCTCAATTTCTTCCCACATTTTTCGTTTCCCTTCAGATATATAATCTATATGAAACCTTACAATAAATGGAAAACTTTTATCTTCTACAGACACAAACTTTATTCTACGAAAGCCAATAGCTTTTGTGACAGATGGGTCTCTTAACCATCTTAATGGGTAGTCAAAACGATAGCCTTCATGCTTTATAGTATCTAAGTCAAACTTTTGACCGACATTAGTAAAAAGTTCATCTAATGGTTTAGTTGTAGCAACTCTTGAATTTTCTTTTTCTATTGAAAGCATATTTTATCTAGAATAAAAATGTCGAAAGATATTGCTTCCATGAGAGAAATACAACACAACCGACAACTCATTATGCAAGCTCTAAATAAGAACACAACAAACTTTTCAAACTATTCTAAGATATCTGAGTCATTGAAAGAAGGAAACTTAAAACTGACATTAAACCCAATGACAGATGAGTTTCTGTTTCAAGACAATAAGAACCATACTGTCTGTATAAATCCAACAAAAGGAACTTTAAACGAGAAACCTATAAATGAACTTCTTTTGAAAGCAGATGTTGACAACAAAGCTGACAAAGAATATGTAGACGATGATGCAATAGCAAAAGAAGAAGAAAGAGCTAACAATGCTATGCAACAAAAGAACATACTCATCCTGAACTAGCAGACAAAACATATGTTGACAATAAAATGTCAAGTGAAGTGACAAGAGCTTGAAAACGAATATTCTAAAAAAGACTCATATACATTCTATATCTGAAATAACAGACTTAAACGTTAGCCTTGAAAAGAAAGCGGATAAGGAATATGTGGCTAGTAAGTTAGAGAAGAAAGCAGATAAGGAATATGTGGATGAAAAAGATAATGAAATTAAAGAAAGGGCTGAATGGTATCATGAATGGACATCGAAGATTTTAAAAAACTAAAGCTGATACAGGATGGGTTTCAGGATGTTTAGACCTTAAAGCAGATAAAACTTATGTTAACGATGAGTTAGAGAAGAAGCAAATAAGACTCATACACATACAAGTTTTACAACTTTTACAGCAGACGACATAATATTGAACTTTGACCTTGGTTCAAGTGCACCATTAGAAAATCCGAGTACAAGCGTAAAAGATACACTAAACAGTTTAGATAACAGTTGCAGGAACATTGAAAGTCATGCCAGAAACTTTGAAGCACATGAACTACCCGCAATGTTAGATAAGAAAGCAGACAAAACAGAGCTTCAAACATTAAAGACAGAAATACTTCAAACATTATATCCTATAGGCTCTATTTATACGTCAATGAACTCTACCAGACCAGAAACAGTTCTGGGTTTTGGAACTTGGACTCAAATAGTCGACAGGTTTTTGTATTGTGCAAACTCTTCAAAGGAAACAGGTGGAAGTAAAACGATTTCAGGTGAAAATTTACCTGCACACAGTCACTACATAGATTTAAGTACATCTCAAGCAGGTTGGCATAAGCATAAATTTTGGGATTGGTCAGCAATGACAAAAGGTAAAGGATATGATGTTAAAGACAACGTTCAGTTTGCTATAAATTGTTTCTGGGGTAACACTCAGGGAGATGGAAACCATACACATCACGTTTCAGGATATACGCAAACAACGGGACAAAGTAAAGAATACATGCCACCTTACATGACAGTTTACGCATGGTATAGAATTGCTTAGTCGTCATTTTCAACTTCTTTAGCATATTCGTCAGGAGTTGTCTTATATTTGTTAGGAACTGTCTTTGAAAGTATACCACCTTGAACTTTGACAAGTTTGAAACGAGGTCTGGCAATAGTAGTTTTATCTTCTGCTTGCAGTGTGTACATTTTGCCATGTTTGCCTAAAACTTCATAATATTCTCTTGTATACTTTCTTCTATTTTTACGAACACGAATGTGAGTACCTGTCGAGTTCCCATTGTTGTCATAGTCAATAGTATTTTCATATGGGTCGCGTTTAGGTATTTCTATTTTTACTTTGTCACCTTTCTGAAGTTTGAAGCCCGGCATTCTTTCTTGTTTGTCTCTTTTGACTAAATTATTAAATATATAGTCTTTCTCTAAGTCAGGGTTGTTTTTCATTTCTTCGGGGAGTGGTTTCCCAAACCTTTTTGTTTACGGTTATTGTAAATATTTAAAACTGGTCTCATCTTTGCCATGGAGAAGTGTCTATATTTGTCGTCATATGACATTTCATTTGCTTCACCACCTTGTGGTTGCGTTTAAGTCTCTTAACATTTTTATACATCCGTCAATGACACCAAGAGCAGAATGGTTTTGGTCGACAATGAAATATTGGTTTACATTTTTGAACGCAGATAGTTTTTAATATCATCTGATTTGAAAGAACTTTCACAGTCAGATGTCAGTTTTGTTGGATGGTATTTGTCAACGAATATTGTCAAAGCAGTTTTCACATCTAAAATATTTTTGGACCATAATGGTATGGCTTCCACAGTATCTTGTGTTTTTGACCAACAAATATTAACCAGTATGGAGGTCCATCTGTTCTAACTCTCGGAATGTTTTCCAAGATATCCATAAACCAAGCATTTGGTGTTGAACTAAAGATTTTTATCATGAGTGCTTTCTTTGTCGCTTTAGAAACATAGGGGTCCTTGTTTGGATTCGTCATTTTTACCCTATAAGAAATGGGTTTATTTGGCGCATTAGCAGGAGTTGCATCCAGATTTTTACCCGCAGTGGAACAATAGCCAGAGGTGCATTTGGAATTGGAAAGAAGATTTTGAGTACATTAGGTATACTGAAAGAGAAAGCACAACCTATTATACAAACTGTACAGAAAGGTTGGGATGTAGCACGAGATGCAACAAATCTTATTCCAAATCCTGAAACAAGAGGAAAAGTTCAAGGATGGATGGACAATGTAGGAAGACAAGCAGGAAACTATTATAACAAAGCAAATGACTACTATAACCAAGCAGGACACTATATGGACCAAGGTGAAAGATTCTTTAACAGAGGATATAACCATGCACAACAGTGGGTAAACAATAACCAACCTCAACCGCCTCAAACGTGGGGAATGTAAAGTTTTTTACTGAGATGAAATGACCGAAGAAGTTGAAACGGTAGATTTGACACCACAAACAAAAAGTTCAGAACCATTGTCAAAACCCGTCAAAGAACTTACAGATGAAGAGAAAAATTCAATAATAGAAAGTGCCAGGTCTGGAAATACAAACCCTAACTACAAAGTCACTTTTCATAAAAATGGAACGGCTAGTATCTCAAAAAAGAAACAGACTCTCACAAATAAAATATTGAAGTCTGAAGGAGCTTTCGAGACAACAGATGGAAAAGTTTACTTCACTGACCAACAGTTCATTATAGAACATCTCATTGACTTAGAGTCGAAATATTCTAAACTTTACAACAAACACAAAAAGTTGAAAGGAAAACAAAAACAAATGGCATATGATATTTATGAAGATGTTGACGACACAACTGTTCCTGCAAGTGAAGTAAAGTCAGAGGAACCGAAAAGTGACGAAAAAACCGATAGAAGAAGAAAAACCAAAAACTGAAGATAAACCAAAACCAAAGTTTAGTTTGGAAACTAAACCAAGTCAACCTTCATTAGCTGGTATGGGTTGGCGTCAAAGACTTATGGCAGCAGGCGTTATGTAAAGTAAAGAAAAAAATATTTTTTTATTTTTATAAAAATGCCCCCATATAGAATGGATAGAAAATCTGCTAGAATAAAAGCAGAGTTACAAAGATATGGTTGGAGAGTTTCGAAGAAGTTTAAATATAGGAAGGGAAGACCCATAAAAGTCTATGACAAATTGTCTGGTCTTCGCTACGAAATGGATTTGGAAACAGCACGTGCAAATTATCCAAACAGACTAGAGAGGTTAGAAGAAGAACGTCTTATGAACATGCCTTTCGATGTGTTAAACATTGCATGAAATAAAAAATTTATTTTTTAAAAAGTGACATTTTTTTAATTTTATTTGAAATGTACGCTGAGTTTGTTGGAGAAGACCGTTGGGAAACTTGTTTGTTAGATGAGAAATATGAAATGGCATTACCATTTTAAAACAATATATTTTTACATATATTAAATGCTTCAGGTTGAAAAACAAAGAACAAAAGTAGCAGATACAAAACCGTTAGACTATATCTTTACAAATGCTGGTAGGACTATTTCAGATGAAGAAGAAATTTCATCCCGAGCATACAGGTTTGACTATCCAATTCGTTGGCTTCAAAGTCCTTCAGATGCAAAGGCAATAGGATTTAGAAGAGTTTTGTTTTCAAATAGAACTAACGCATTTATGTTCGCAGTATATTTTCATGGGCAGTATAAAGGTTCTGATGGTCTAATAGACAAATTTGATGAAATGAGAATCTTTACAGTTCGTTCAGACGAAAGTCTTGAGAAAACTCTAAATGACTTTCAAACTCAAATGAACAAATATTATTGGGAATTTCAAGAAAAAATACGACTCTTTACTAAATGGAACATACTATCTGAAACTAGAATATGACAAGATGAACTCCACCGTTTCATTTCAAAAGATTGAAATTAACCCTCCAAGAGATACAGAGTTTTTATTTTGGAAAGTAGACAAACGTTCTTGGGCACAATTTCTTCGGTTACTAAACCAGAACGAACCATTACCACCAGATGGTCCATTTAATTTATACTTCCACCAGCAGATTTGACAGTTTATAGAAACGTGTTTGACCTCAAAATGTTATGTGTCATGCAAGTTTCAGTTCAAGCAACAATAGTTTTCTATGTATTGGTAAGGACTTTATGACTTTGCTTCTAAATTCTACGAACCACCTAGTAACAGTTTCTCTGACTTTCAAGTTTGGTTCACAACAAATGGTGTGCAACATATTATTCCATTGTACTATGACTTTTATCTCGAATTGTCTTTCATATATAACTACGGAAAAGTGCTGAAAAAGTATTGAAAAATAATGTTTATGTTAGCATGTTAGATCTAACACGTTTTCTAACCACTTTTCTAACATCGTAGAAAACTCATGAAAACAATTTATTTTTGACACTTTCACAAAAAACATAAAAAAGTGAAGTTAAACGTTAAGGTTTACTGAACTGGTTGAATGTCGCCTTCACAGGTTATGTAGAACGGCTGACCCGAGAAGTGAAGGAGACCCTTGAGAATTTGTATAATTCGTGGAATTGGACTCTCTCTGTTTGGAAGTAGTATCCAAGGACGTTTGTTTAGGAACTTAACAAGAGCTTCTCTTTTGGCGTCCTTTATGCCATCGTAGGCTGTCCCGTCTGGTATTTGAATTGGAATTCCAGTCGAAATCTCGAGATTCAAGGCAGCCCTTCCAGAAATAGTGGTGAACTTGACCTTGGGCTTCATGACCTTGCGCAAGTAGTCTTTAACAAGCTCGTTAATTTCAATTAGGTAAACTGCCTCATCTAATGGCTCGATGTTGTCCATTGCTACTGTCAGAAAAAGTACTGCTACTGTCAGAAAAAGTACTGCTACTGTCAGTAAAAGTACTGCTACTGTCAGTAAAAGTACTGCTACTGTCAGTAAAAGTACTGCTACTGTCAGTAAAAGTACTGCTACTGTCAGTAAAAAGGAAAATTTGAGAGGGTTTTCGACGATAAAGTACTGCTACTGTCAGTAAAAGTACTGCTACTGTCAGTAAAAGTACTGCTACTGTCAGAAAAAGTACTGCTACTGTCAGTAAAAGTACTGCTACTGTCAGTAAAAGTACTGCTACTGTCAGTAAAAGTACTGCTAGTAGCAGAGATTTTTATCGTTGTGGTCCGACGGTTAAGCCACAAACGAATGTCCGACGTCCCACCAACCCAGTCCATTCCCAAACCAGAAGAACCTAAAGAACCAGCCCCTGCACCTCAGTTCCAGCAAGTCCCTCCACCAAATTACTACCAATTTCCACCTCAAGGTTACTACCCACCACAAGGCTTCCCGAACTACCCTCCTCAGCCTATGCCTTACTGCCCCAACCCTTGGATGTTCCAGCAATTCCAATCTCAATCCAAATCGAAGAGAGACCAAGAGTTCGAAGAAGGTCTGAACCGCTTACGCAAAGAGTATGCTACAGCTCCAATTGAGAGAAAGTTGTTCCCGGACCAAAAAATAATGTTTAGGGTAGATGGTTAGATCTAACCTCTTTTTTCACCTGTTTTCTCACCCTCATAACTTTGTCATGACTTCTTCGTAAACTAAACGTAAATGTTTTGTGAAGAATATAGCAACCGCCGGAATTCAGACGGTTGCTTTTTATACAAAATTCATGCAGGAAATTCTTGAGTTTTGGTTGAAAGAATACGGTGGAGCCAAAAGTGGCTCGACCTCAAAACAAGCATTTTATGAGCTTACAAAGGGTGTTATGAATGAATTCAAAGGTATTTGCATACATCCTGACCTCGTTCATTTTGTTGCTGAATTCAGTAAAAATAATGTTTAGGGTAGATGGTTAGATCTAACCTCTTTTCTACCCTCATTTCTACCCTCTTGAATTTTCATGAATTTTATATATTAATGTTTTCGTTATGCCACTTTGTGCCGTCAGTCAGTCAGTCAGTCAGTCAGTTTAGGAAATTTACACCAAAAATATAATTTAGGTGAAGAGGTGAGATCTAACACGTTTTCTAACCTCATTTCTAACCTCTTGAATTTTCATGAATTTTATATATTAATGTTTTCGTTATGCCACTTTGTGCCGTCAGTCAGTCAGTCAGTCAGTCAGTTTAGGAAATTTACACCAAAAAATAATGTTTAGGGTAGAAGGTTAGATCTAACCTGTTTTCTCACCTCTTTTCTACCCTCTTGAATTTTCCCGAAATAAAAAATAAAGTTAGTTTTATTTTATTTATTCTTCATTTTTTTGTATAAAAGATATGATTTCAGGGATTTTTTTGACGAAGTGTCAATCTTCACTTCGTCAAAAATAACAGTTATATAATGAAAAAGTGAAAGTTATTCTTCATTTTTTTGTATGTTAGATATGATTTCAGGGATTTTTTTGACGAAGTGTTAGTCTTCACTTCGTCAAAAATAACAGTTATATAATGAAAAAGTGTCATTTTTTGTATTTGACGAGAATGTCGGGTAGAAGGTTAGATCTAACCTCATTTCTACCCTCATTTCTACCCTCTTGAATTTTCCCGAAATAAAAAATAAAGTTAGTTTTATTTTATTTATTTTTTTTATTTTGTATAAAAGATATGATTTCAACAATCGGCACAACAGCAATACAAACAACTACAGCACCAAACTCGTTAGTCATGAATCCAACGTCAATGTTAGTAGAAATGAAAAGCTTCATTCCTTCTTCATATACTTTCGAAACAAAAATCCAGAAGATAAAGCAGGAACTTTTAACAAGTAATTTAGACTGTAGTGCGAAAGATGAAACAAATGAAGAATATCTTTATGAAATGCAGGACATTATTGACCATTTACCCAAACTACCTGAAATCCAACAACAAAAACTCACTATTCCTGAATTCGACGAAATTGAAGTGAAACCAACTGACTCAGTAGAAATAAAGAAGTTCATACGAAAGGTAAATTATGAATTCCTTGGTTTTCATTGCAACCATAAAGTTATGGACAAAGATTGCGATATGGTATATAAGAATGTTTCTGACATATATAAATCTGAAGAATTTAAGACCTACGACAACTTTGTTTCGTTAGTTGCAGAATGTGTTTGGGAAATAAGAGATAAAGATAGAAGAGGTAAGGTATGGAATGAACAGATAAAACCAGCAGCTTTTGAGTTAAAGAAAACCATTGACGCCTTAGTTGTTCTAGCAGGTAAGGTTTCAGAATATAACGCAAAAATGAACCCGCAATGTTCTAAATGTAAAGCAGCAATGAGGAGATATAACTACTCCGTCAAAGAGATAGAAAGAATGAGAAACGACTATGCAGACTTAAAGAAAGAAGCAGAGAAGCCGGTAGAAAATAAAATGGACATGTTAGAATTTCTGAACAAAAACTATCCAACAGCAGAAGATTTCCTTCTATCTGACGTCAAGAAGAAGTATAAAGAAACTTTCGGTATCGTTAAAACATTCGATGTACTAAAAGAAGAAATAGAAGCTACGAAACTGTTTAGAGTCTCACAAATTCATAACGTTTACCATGTAAAACGCTTATAAAATAACTGGGGTAGAAAAGAGGTTAGAAAACAGGTTAGATCTAACCTTCTACCCTAAACATTATTTTTGTCTGATTTACGCTCATTACGATGAAGAAGTCTTGACAAAACATTTACGAAGAAGTTTTGACAAAACATGTACGAAGAAGTCTTGACAAAACATTTACGAAGAAGTCATGAAAATTCAAGAGGTGAAAAAAGAGGGTAGAAATGAGGTTAGATCTAACCTTCTACCCTAAACATTATTTTTGGGTCATTTACGCTCATTACGATGAAGTTTCGACAAAACATTTACGTTCATGTTTGACAAAACATTTACGTTCATGTTTGACAAAACATATACGTTCATGTTTGACAAAACATTTACGAAGAAGTCTTGACAAAACATATACGAAGAAGTCTTGACAAAACATATACGTTCATGTTTGACAAAACATTTACGAAGAAGTCTTGACAAAACATGTACGAAGAAGTCTTGACAAAACATGTACGATGAAATCATGAAAATTCAAGAGGTTAGAAAACAGGTTAGAAAACAGGTTAGATCTAACCTTCTACCCTAAACATTATTTTTGCTGAATTCAGCAACAAAATTCTTGATTTCAGGGATTTTTTTGACGAAGTGTAAATCTTCACTTCGTCAAAAAATGGCATAAGATTGCTTCCCTCGGAAAACCGAGAGAAGAACAGCGAGTAAGTAAAAAAACCCAGTCGCCAAAACTCTATGAAATTCATGAATTTCCTTAAGATAGAAAAAATAAAGTTAGTTTTATTTTTATTTATTTTTTTATTTTGTATGTAAAGACATATATGACAAACATTGAGTTTGAAACAGTTAGAAAGATAGACAATGACACCAAATTGGTTAGAATAGGTGATTTAAACGTAAGATACTCAAAGAAATACAACAAATATTCTTTGTCAGACATTATATTTCCATCTGGAAAGAAAACAAAGGACTGGGTTAGAATTGCTTCTACTCAGAAAATTTTGACAAGAAATCCTGAGCTTATGATATCGTAAGATTCTATGGAACTGCAGCATATCTTATAGACAAAGTCTTATACCAATAGTTTTGTATGGTTAGACCCAGTTGTTGGATATAACTTCATAACATATGGTTCATTCGATACGGAACGTTGCAGTGAAGGCTTACTTTACATCGTTCAGAAACCGAAGGACTTCAATACAAAGAGATATAAGATAGGAAGGACATATAATATAACTCTAAGATATGACTCTACAGTCAATAGAGTCAAGGTTGTGTTCGTTAATGATATGAGAGCTGCAGAAACAGAACTACTTGAAAAGTTTGAGAAAATGTATGGTGCTCCCATAAAAGGTAAAGAAACGTTTGAAGTAGATGAGATAGATAAAGCTATAAAATTATTTGACGAAGTTGCTGAAAAATACATGTAAAGCGTTTATTTTTTATAAAATTTGACGAAGTGCAAATCTTCACTTCGTGCCATAATGTAAAAATAACGCTAATTTTTTATAAAATTTGACGAAGTGCAAATCTTCACTTCGTGTCATAATGTAAAAATAACGCTAATTTTTTATAAAATATTTTTTTTATCCGGAATATAAAGACAGATATGTCAACAACAGAGAACACAACAACAGTTATAGTCCATGAAGCTATAAATGAAGAATATGAGTGGGTTCAGTTTAACAAACAACTCCGTCTCATTCGTTCGGTCAAAGACGATATGTACCAGATGCAAAGTATTTTGACAGCATGTTTTGCTCCAGATACCAAACATACAGACGATTGGTTCAAAAACCAAAGCACACAAGAACTTTTGAGCGAAGCACAGCGAGACCGACTTTTTTCGGGGTCGCCTAAAACTCATGAAAATCGTAAAAATTTGCCAAATGGTTTGAGAGGTTGGTATGTACATAGACTTCTTGTAAATGCTGTTGCAATGTGGGCTTCGCCTCGTTATGCTTGGTATATTTACAGACTTCTTGACGAAATTCATAGACAAGAACGTGAAGAGATGGAAAACAAGCTTGAAGCAAAAGACAAAAGCATTCAGAAAAGAATACCACGTTCGGTACCAAAAGGAAAGGAAAAGAACTATAAGTATATGATTTATACTGAAGAGATGGAAAATGAAGAAGATAAAGATATGGTTATGTTGCATTTAGTCAGAAGAAACAACAAAAGCTTTTACGACCTTGCTAAGATTTACAAATCTGACAGAAAATTGGTTCTATCGCGAAAACTTACCGATTTCAATGACCCCAAATGAAGATGTGAAACAAATAGTTCAAGATACGTTACCTCAAATACACTATGATATGAAAGGTTGTACAATACTTACCTTCAAAGAAGATTTGCCATTGTTAAAGGAAAAAATAACAGAGTATTTTGACAACTTCAAACAAGTAGGGTAGATGCACTCTTTATTTTTACGCTTGACTTCAGATGGCTCAAGTAGCTCAATTAGGTAAATTGCCTCGTCAAATCCTTCTGACATTCCGAGTCCTTCCATCCGACAGGAAAAAATTTTCCCGACAACTGGAAAAAATTTTCCTTCCGACAGGAAGAACTCTTCCATCCGACAGGAAAAATTTTTCCATCCGACAGGAAAAATTTTTCCAGTTGTCCGTCCGTAAACCATTCAAATTTTCGAAAATTGAGAACTTTTTGGTCGAACTTCAGAAAAAATTTTTCCATCCGACAGGAAAAAATTTTCCATTCGACAGGAAAAAATTTTCCTTCCGACAGGAAGAACTCTTCCATCCGACAGGAAAAATTTTTCCTTCCGACAGGACACAAACGGATGACTGACGTTCCTCTTCCTGAATGCCTTCCAAAGCCAGAAGAACCGACAGACCCAGCACCACAACAGACTTACTAAGACTAAACACTTACATTTTTCAAGCTTGACTTTTTACAATTTGAACTTTGTTTGCGTAGATATGAATTCTGAAAGAAGTATGAGGGTCTTGTATGACTTTATACTTCTCCCATAGTTCATGTCTGTCAAACTTACCTGCCATGGACTCTTTCATAAGTTCCATGAAATCGTCTTCGGACAATCCGGGGAAAAGTATAATGTCAGTAAGTATTCTTTTAACATCCTTACTTAAACTCTTTGCTGTCTGTACACATATTACGACTGAAATGTTAAAGTGTCTGAGCTTCTTAAGAATTCGACACATATCTTGTTCTCTATTCTTTAACAAAGGATGAGAGGCGAAATCATCTAAGATAAGAAGACATCTATGAGGGTACGTTTTCCAATCGTACGATTGCAATTTCTTCGAAATGTATTCTATCTCTTTCTGTTTGTTTCTGAAGTGTTTCTTCTCTAATATTCTCTGCATTTCCTCATTTGGGTCTTTAAACTTAGAATTTATATACTCATTTATAGCATTATACTTCAAAACTCTTCTTTGGTACTTCTTTATCCAATCTAACAACTCAGTATCCTTTATACATACTAACTTAGACTTCTTTATAATATCTTTGAACGAATTGACGGTTTGGTCAAATTGACCAGAAGTCGAACAAATAACAACTAACTCATAGAATGGGTTCTTCTCATCTAGTTCTTGTTGTTGTGCAGCCATTTTAAGATAAGTGAAAGTCTTACCCGACCCAGGTGGTGCAATTAGACCTGTTATACCATTCTGAGCAAATAAGAACCTGTCATAGTTAGTATGGCTAAGTCGTGTACTGAGGCACTGCGCGCCTCCGTACACCACTTAACCTTAAATATTTACAAAACCAGTAACGTATATTTTACAACACAAACGACAACACTAACTTAACATTAAATATTTACAAAGCCGCCAACCACTTCACTTCACTAACGTTTTCACAAATGACTTCATTAATGTAAAAATAAACGTTCTCACTTACAAAAGTATTGCAACTCCTCCCATTGCTGTGCTTCACATAACAGCTCATAATCTTCTGACTCACTTTCTTCTTCATATAGGTCAAAGTCACTGTCAAAATAAATGTTAGTAAGTTTTGACAAAGCTAATGAAACACGTTTACCGTTTGTATCGTATGCTTGTATAAACTTTCCATTCTTCATTCCTTCATAAACGCTCAAACTAACTTTACCCTTTCTCCCTCGTATCTGATAGAATGTATTTTCACGAGGAACGAAGAACAAATTCTTGAACTCATGACCGTTGTAGTTTGTTATCTCAA
The DNA here is from genome assembly GCF_026262505.1 of Trichomonas vaginalis G3. Classification (NCBI taxonomy): domain Eukaryota; phylum Parabasalia; order Trichomonadida; family Trichomonadidae; genus Trichomonas; species Trichomonas vaginalis. The sequence continues at coordinate 14,245,627 of NC_067208.1, read as the reverse complement.
TAGTTTTCGTCATTTATATAAAAATAAACTTAAAAATTAATGATATCACCACCCTCACACGTATGAAAACATAGCACAAAAATAATGTTTATGTTAGAATGTTAGATCTAACACGTTTTCTAACCTCATTTCTAACCTTGTTGAATTCATTGCTTTATAACTCTCTTCCTTGGTTTCTTTTTAGTTGCTTTCTTCACGTCTGTCTCCAACTTGACTGTCTTTCTTCTTCGTCCGTAATGATACCAGTTACTTCCACCAGTCAATGGGTCAAATGGTCTTTCGTAAGGGTTTCCATACATTCCATAGGGACCATACGGAAGAACTACTGGTGGAGAAGAAACATTTTCTATAGTTCCATCGACTCTATTTAAATGCATTGTTTCACCTTTCATCTGGTCATTAAAGTCTTTTGCGTGTTTTGCAAACTCATCGTCCTTTCCTAAAGCATTTTCTGACTCAGTCGCAACCAAATTGGATGCTTTATTTATGAGCCCTATTTTATTTAATCTTAACTTCTTTGCAACCCAGCCTCCAATCTTTCCTTTATTTGCATCTAATGTCTTCGAACCCTTCCTCCACTCATTTTATTTACTGCGTCATAAGCTCCAAGTGCTTTTGCTCCAAATGCTAATGCTTTTGTCCCATTGCGCCTAAAGCTGCCCAAGCTACCATTTACACCATATTAAAATCATCTCTCTTCAATATTATCTCATAAAAGTTCTCGTTACTGGAGAAAGTCAATGAAACATAAGCGTTCTCACGGGCTTCGCCCTCACCGCTTTGCGGTCTATCTAACTTCTTTCTTATCTCATCTATACGCTTCAAAATGTCTGAACAATTGCTAACATCTTCTACAACAGTTATTTCATCATGAATGACCTTCAAGAACAAACTCATTTAATATGCAATTAAAATCATTCAATAATGAGTCCATCCTTTCCATCTTTAGGTAGCACAACATCTTTCATTGAAGAAGGTTCGACAAGTCTTATATTAAACTTACTGACAAAGTTTGTTATACTATAATGCTTCGGCGGCGAATACATATAGTTTGAAAGACATAATATAGATTCTTCAGCAAATTCACTTATACTGGATTTTATAACAATGTTCTCACGAGACCAAATACCACCAACTGACAATCTTGTAAGCAATCCTGCTGAGCCTTCAACTGTAAACGTCGATGGTAACATTCCACGAAGGTCATCTATTGACATCGTTGAGTCACTGTATTTAAATATTTTCTTAAAGCAATCGTCATTATCTAACCATGCAATAGCTTTGAAGTTTTCATTCGAATATACATCTGCTTCATTAAATGTAAAACCTGACTTCTTTGCAGAGATGACTTTAAAATCTATTGAGTTTGTTTCAAAATTATATGCTATGGTAACTTCTGAAGGTAATGGATGTCCTTCCGCAGTCAGTTGTTCTCTCACTACCGTTTGAAGCTTTGTGTTAAAAACTTTCATGTCATCTCCTGTGTCTAGGTTCACATACACAGCAACAGGAAAACTATCTTGCTTCTTTGTTTCATCATTATATCTCAAAACATTAAAGTTCTTCAATAATATTGTTCTTCCTGCTGGAATACTTCGAACCTGTCTGATTTCAATAGCTTTCTCACCTCCTACATACTCTACCCAGTGTCTTGGATATTCATAAGTATACTGACTTTCTTGAATTTTGGTTGGTTTCATCATAACGTGTTCATAGTATATCTTTATACTCTTGTCAGTTAGACTCGGTGCTATGTTCTGAATATTTCTGACTTGCATTTTTAATGGAGATAAAATGAAGCATTTAATACATGACGTAGATGAAGACATGAATGAAAGCAGTGAAAAGCTCAACAGTTCTCTTATTCTTCCTTTCAGTAAGGACTATGAGTTCTGTTCAAATGGTGTTTATTTCTATTGTGGAAAGATGGGTTCAGGTAAGACATTTAACCTCATTCGTCATATACTCATAACAGAACGTTTAGGAAATGACTCATATTATGACCAAATCATTATATCAGCAACTTCAGACTCTATGGACTCAACAGCGAAAACATTCATGAGTAAAGTTCAAGCCTCTGTCGTTAAAGTTCCAGACAGTGAACTCATTGAATTTCTTCAACGTTACATTCGACGTAAGAGGAAATATTATGCCATCGTTGAATTTATACAGTCAGGAATGCAAAAGACTTCAGAAGAGATGGAAAGAATTATTGACAAACACCACTTACGTCAATACTCAGGAGTTTACGATATGAAACGACTTACAAACTACATTCTGTCAAAACTTTCAAAATACCCCTTCAAAAAGTATCCTTCAAACACTCTGCTCGTTTGCGACGACTTCGCTGGTAAAGGTTTAGTTTCAAAGCCTGACTCACCATTAGCTAACATCATTACTAAAGTCAGACATTACCATTTAACTGTAGCAATACTTATGCAAACATGGAGGTTTTTAGCTTTAAACATAAAACGTCTCATAACTGACTTCGTTATCTTTCAAGGTTTCTCACGCTATGATATTGAACTCATTTGGAAACAGTCAGGTATAACATTACCTTTTGAAGAAATTTGGGAAGCATATAAGTCTCTCATCTCTCCTCGTTCATACCTTGAGATTCATATCATGACTAATACCATTAAAGTCAAAAATATTCCATGGGAACGACCAACATTGTTTTAAAGTTTAACCTTCAATTGACTGATGGTAAACAAATTCCATGCATCTCTGTCGCCATTTCTGTTAATATTTTTGCTGTCATTCATATCATCCACTTCCCATCCGTTAGCTTTTGAGGATATGCGTTAGAATAGCTGTTCTTAAATGAAGGCTTTTCACCTTTGAGAGCATAAACTCTATAACTTTCTGCATACTTTATGTTTGAACCTCCTGAGCCATCATTGACATAAATTTTTATAGGCTTCCACCCTTTGTTCATGTTCCTGCTTCTTCCCTTAGCTCTTTTGTTCAGTAGTTCTACATCTTTATACACAGCACCTGTCTCAGTGAATTCAACAATATTTTCATTCGTTAGCTTTACATTCAAACCCTTGTCGAGTATATTGTTCATTTCATACATATAAAAGGTTTTTATTCTATATGAAATGAGAAGCAAATCCATCTTAGCTGGTGCCGTTAATGTTCCAATTGAACCAACATCAAATGTTGACTCACGAACGACAAACAATATTGTCATAAAGAACTATAGTTCAGAGTGTTTGAAAGAACCAGAACCAGAGCTGAAATCCGTGAATTTAAACACAGCTTCAAACGCTAACGCTACATCAGATGTTAAGTTAGAGTATCCACCACTGGACCAAATTCTTTCAAGAGAAGCCAACGACAACCCTTACACAAATGTTCAAACAAATCCTTCAGATAACGTAGACCATTACCTTCTTCAGTTATACCAAACAATTTTACTCAAAGACGATAAGAAGCTTTTGACAAATCTTATAAGCAAGAACCAAATAATTCTAACAAAGGAGGACCTTGAAAATGTTATCTCACGAATAACAGGGAAACAATGTGTCATTGACTATCTCGACCCTGAAATCGAATGCTGTGGTCAAACTCCATATTCATGAAAATAGGTAACATCCGCATCATTGAAACACCAGGAACTACAGGAGTTGAGTTTAAGTATAAATATTCGAACGAGTATACAAAACTTTCAACAGAATATAAGCTTTGCTTGAAATATGTTTTAGTAAATTAAAGCAATTTGTATATATCCAAAACTTCTTCAACAGTATCGAACTCATCTTCATAATGCAAACCTAATCTTATTGACTTGGTGCAGTTTTCACTAACACAATATAGCGCTTTGCGCTCGGCGCCTTTGACGCTTTTTCTGTTCTCTTGACTGACATAACTAACTCATTTGTTTCATCAAACAGCAACAACCAAAGTTCATGACCTAATACATAACATTCATACTTTATATTTTTAGCTCTGAGTTCTCTTGTAAGCTGTTGCATTTAATATTTTCTAAAAAGTCAACTTCAACAGTCATTCGCACTGGTGCCTTCAGTTCTACAGGCTCTCCTTGAAAGTCAACAAGTCTGAATTGCATGTCTTTCAAATTATGAGGACTAATGCGAACCCATTTACCTAAATGAGTTGCTATGACAGGAACGTTTGGAATGAACATTGAATTGACTGCATAACAGAAGGATTTATATTCTACTGAACCTTTACTATTAACTCCTGAAATACCTGTGACATTAGCTATTTTTGACTCAACGTACAAACAATTACCATAACATACGTATGGAACAGATTTCATCTCAATCGTTTTGTCAACACTTTTCAAAGGAAATGTCATATGGTATGCTCCCAGAAGAAGTTGTACTCTATGACTCATTCTTGGTATCTTGAACTCTTTCTTGCTACTGAACTTCAATGTTCCCTCAGAAGAGAGTTCGACATCTATGTTGTCAATAGTTTCTTCATTTATGAGAGTATCTATGACTCCAGCAATTTTATCTATTCTATACTCTGCTCTGTTAGGAAATGTTATAAAACTTCTTTTGTCATCTATTTCAACTCATGAAATCTGTTTCATCTGTTATGACAAAAGTTGCGATAGTATTGAAGTCAACAACTCTGAAAGCAAGCGCTTCATTCTGAAGACCTAAGTTTGTTTGTAGCTTTACTGTCCCGTATTCGTTTGGGTCTGTACTTTGCAAATAGAACAACATTTTATTCTCATTAAAATATGACTATTGCTGCATATGCGTATGAAACAAATGAAGCAAGAAGAGCACATGAACTAGTAAACGAAAACTCAACTTTAACCATTGAAGGCAATGATTTAGTCATTGACGAAAAAACTAAAAAAGTCATTGATTTCGATACTTTTAACACTTATGACCCATTCATTACAACAAGCAAGGTTCCCATCATAAATGATGGAACGGTGCAATATATAAATTCTACAGTAGATGCCTCATTAGTGAAAGTATTAAATGTTCTCATTGAATTGTTAAAGAGCTTTCGATTTGACGACAACATTAAATGCCTAAAGAATTTAGTCATGAATGAGAAACAAATTCTCGGCGTTGCTGGTAGCAGTAATGATGTACACCTTATGACATTAGAATATTATAACGAACATAAAGATGAACTGAAAGGAGAGAAGGGTGACACCGGACCTCAAGGACCACAAGGAATACAAGGAATACAAGGAATACAAGGAATACAAGGACCTCAAGGCGAAAACGGTTTGGATGGAAAGGATGGAAAGGATGGAAAAACTGCTAAATCATGGATATGGGACCTTATAAATACTGGTTTAACAGCTGCTTCATATGGAGTTCTTCAATACCAAATCGGAAAGATATGGGCGGTACTTGGTGAAGAAGTTTTAAATGACGTTAAAAATGCTTTGAACTTCATTTCAAATGGTTCGGATACTATTAAAACTTTATCTGGTTGGATGCAAGAAACAAGGAGTCAAATAGATACTGTAAGACGTATAGCAAACAATGCACGTACGGGATTGGATACTTTACGACAAGCACAAAATACACTAAAGGAAGCAAATGATATTCTTGGCTCAGTATCAGACATGCATGAAGATTGGCTTAAAGGTATTGACAAATCTTTAAAAAATCACAGTCAGTCTATTGCTGACTACAAGAAAAGTATAGATTTTTTACATAGTGCTATGGACGTACATGATGGAAGCATAAGGAACTTACTTAATGCTAACAATAACTTACCAGGAACTATTAAAGCATTTATAAAGTCCTTTGTAAAACCCGGTGCTCTAACATTTAGGTCTTTGAGAGCAAGAGCATTGAAGTCAAGAGATGCAGAAACTCCAACAGAACCTACAGAAGGAACTGAAACAACAGAAACTCCAAAAGAACCACCAAAACCAACAGCTAATGAAATATTGTTCGAATATTTTCCAAGGTACTCTGTTCTCATTGCATACATTCAAGAAATACTTAAGAAAGCAGACTTGACTTTAGGAGATGATGAAAGTTCTGTATATCTTTCGTTCCAGTTTCAAATAGCAGAACTTTTGAGACAGATATGCTTAATGTATGACAACATCTCTGATTTCACAAGATATGATGACGACCATGACCCCGAACATGGTGAAGAAGAAGTTTTACAAACATCCATTAAGACAGGAAAGGTTTTAACTCAAAGTCTCATTATTGACACCAAAGATGGCGAAGTGGACGTTCTTCAAGAGCTGAAGAAAAATACTTCTTCGGGAGGTGGTGGTAGGCATGAACTTGAAATAAATGAGATAGAAGAGAAATTAGCCGAAAAAGCAGATAAAGAACATAAACACAATATCTCCGATATAAATGAACTTCAAGCTACATTAAATAGTAAAGCGGACAAAAATGAACTTGACGCAATGAACAAAGTTTTGAAATCTCATAAACACAACATCTCCGATATAAATGAACTTCAAGCTACATTAAATAGTAAAGCGGACAAGAACCATGTTCATTATATAACTTCAGACGAACAGATTATAACGGACTACCATGGATATTTAACACGAAGTGATGAAGCGAAGACAAAAAATGTTAATGAAAGAAGATATAAATACATTCGTGCTAAAGGTTATGACATAAGCTGTACTGTACAGTATGATGTAGCTAAAGCACCAGAAGCATTTGGTTATACCGGTGAAATTTATGCCTCTACTTTCAATGTTAACGGTGTATTAGTTGAACCAAGATTTATGTTAAGAGTTAAGGCAAAAATAACGTTTGAAGATGCTATTAAAAGTAAAGCTGACAAAGTTGAACTCGAAGCAACGAACAAAGTTTTGAAATCTCATAAACACAACATCTCCGATATAAATGAACTTCAAGCTACATTAGACAGTAAAGCTGACAAGAACCATACACATAAATCCTTCACTACTGTTAGAGCAGACGACATAATATTGAACTTTGACCTTGGTTCAAGTGCACCATTAGAAAATCCAAGTACAAGCGTAAAAGATACTCTTAACAGTTTAGATAAGAGTTGCAGGAACATTGAAAGTCATGCCAGAAACTTTGAAGCACATGAACTACCAACAATGTTAGATAAGAAAGCAGACAAAACTTATGTGGATGCAGAACTAACAAAGAAATTTTCGAAACCAGATACAATGACATTTACAACAGAAATTATAAATGGTGAACCAGCAACTCCATTTGAATTTGTTAGAGGTCTTCAACCAGATACTTTTGAATTTTTCTTGGATAATTCTATTGAACTAACATTACATTATAAAAGTGGAACAAATGCAACATTTCATCCGGGAGATACATTCCAAATGGTATTTAATGACATAAGTTCTTTAGAATATGTTTATAGAGTTATGAGCATATATGATTTAATATATCCTATAGGAGCTGTTTATACGTCTATGAATCCAATAAATCCAAACACTTTATTTGGTGGTAGATGGTATGAAATAGTTGACAGTTTTCCATTCTACACTAATACTCAGTCAATGAAGATGGGAGGTTCAAAGAAAATAGGTATTGAAAACCTTCCTTCACATATGCATAGGTTCAGTGGAAGAACATCTGTGGAAGGAAACCATTCACATTCAATAACAAAAAGAGGTTATACAAATCTTGCAGCGGGTTCGGATAGACAGGGAATGCATAGATATGATATCACAACTGACCCCAAAGATGTTAGCACAGGTATTTTCTGTGGAACTGCAGGAAATCATACACATGTTGTAGCTGGTATTACAGACCCAGCAGGTAATGGAAAAGATTATATGCCTCCTTATATAACAATGCACGCTTGGATACGAGTTGGTTAAAATCTTTAACTTTACATAAATGAGCTTGAAAGAAGTATTCGAACAACATCCATGGAGGTCATTTAAGAAATTCAATGAAGCTGCAAAGAGTTGGGGATTTACTAACAGAGCTGAAGTGAAAAGGTTCTTTGACAAAAATGTTGTACATCAAACAAAAATAAACCCTTACGACTACTTTTTACCAATTTACTCCAACACTCCTGACGCATACCAATTTGACACTCTCATTCAAAGCAGAAAAGGAGGACATAAACCATTCCTCATCTTCATAAATGTTAACACTCGTAAAGCATATGCATATCCAATGAAAAATAAAGGAACTCGTGAAGTGTTAAGAGTTTTACAAAAGTTTGTAGCAGAACATAACCCAAGTACTTTAACATCAGACCAAGACAGTGCATACCTCAGCAATGAAATCACAGAATTTCTCATTAAGCATAACATAACTCACTACACTACTGAAGACCATAACCATAACATACTCGGCATCATAAACCGCTTCATAAGAACGCTCAGAGATTTAAATCAAGAGCGAGACTTTACCGAAGAAACAATGAAACATTTTCTCGAAGTATATAATTCCTCAACACATTCTACAACAGGACATACACCAAATTCAATGACACAACAACAAGAAGAAAAGTATATACAAAAGAAACGAAGCCAAACACAAAATATCAGAAATTCAACACAATTTACCCTCATTCCTGGTACAAAAGTTCGTGTAGTTCTTGACGACAAACCGTTGACAAAGAAACGTTTAAGGTTAAGTAGAAACTATTATATCGTAGACTCTACACAAGGTAATGGATATCTTATAAAAGCTGCTGACGACTCCATAGCATTTTACCCTCGACATAAGTTAGTTGAAAGTAGTAATGGCAAACTTGCTGAAACCATTGACGAAGCAAAGCGAGGAGTGGTTATTGAAATACTTGGCTACAACATAAACGATGACACTTATAAAGTAAGATATGAAGGAGGTGTTGAAGATGTTATACCATCTAAGAACTTGAGAGAGTCAAAGCCAACACATCTGGGACCATTAGAGCGGGAGTACTGGAAAGACAAAAATATGCCAGAAAGAATAAGAAAATTCTTCTAAACTTTTTCATTAGATGTAAATCAGACATGAATGAGAACAGTCATGATATCATTAATGGTACCATTTATTTACACCAAAAAATAATGTTTATGTTAGAATGTTAGATCTAACACGTTTTCTAACCACTTTTCTAACATGGTCTAAAACTCTCGAAAATCATGAATTTTTGACATTTCCTTATGAAAGAAAAATAACGCTAATTTTTTTCTAAGAAAAATTTTTATCTTGTATGTAAAGATATGATTTCAACAATCGGCACAACAACAATTCAAACTACAGCACCAAACTCGTTAGTCATGAATCCAACATCTATGTTAGTAGAGATGAAAAGCTTCATTCCTTCTTCATATACTTTCGAAACAAAAATCCAGAAGATAAAGCAAGAACTTTTAACAAGTAATTTAGACTGTAGTGCGAAAGATGAAACAAATGAACAGTATCTTTATGAAATGCAGGACATTATTGACCATTTACCCAAATTGCCTGAAATCCAACAACAAAAACTAACTATTCCTGAATTCGACGAAATTGAAGTCAAAACAACTGACTCAGTAGAAATAAAGAAGTTCATACGTAAAGTAAATTATGAATTCCTTGGTTTTCATTGCAACCATAAAGTTATGGACAAAGATTGCGACATGGTTTATAAGAATGTTTCTGACATATATAAATCTGAAGAATTTAAGACCTACGATAACTTTGTTTCATTAGTTGCTGAATGTGTTTGGGAAATAAGAGATAAAGATAGAAGAGGCAAAGTATGGAACGAACAACTAAGACCCGCTATGTTTGAGATGAAGAGAGCAATTGACGCCTTAGTTGTTTTAGCAGGTCAAATTTCAATGTATAACGCAAAAATGAACCCGCAATGTTCAAAATGTAAGGCAGCGATGAGGAAATATAACTACTCCGTCAAAGAGATAGAAAGAATGAGAAACGACTATGCAGATTTAAAGAAAGAAGTAGAAAAGCCAGCAGAAGATAAAATGGACATGTTAGCATTTCTGAACAAAAATTATCCAACTGCTGACGATTTCCTTCTATCTGACGTCAAGAAGAAATATAAAGAAACCTTCGGCATTGTTAAAACATTCGATGTACTAAAAGAAGAAATAGAAGCTACAAAACTGTTTAAAGTCATGAACCATCGCAACATATACCATGTAAAACGCTTGTAAATAGTTATGTTAGAAAAGAGGTTAGAAAACGTGTTAGATCTAACATGCTAACATAAACATTATTTTTGCTGAATTCAGCACAAAATTCTGAGTAAAATGACATATGGCACGTGTCAAACCGTTGAGTTTTCACAAATTTTAAAAATTGCTGCGGAAAGTTCGTCAAAAAAGTGAAGGTTCCCGACGGTTTCAAACCGCCATACTTTACATGAAGATAGTTTACAATGTCAACTAAATATCATGTACGATAGAAACGGTTATGTAAAGTTTACATTTTGTAAAGTTTTGTCCTGATTCAAGACAAGTCTTGTATTTTTTCAGAACAAGTCTTGTATTTTTTCAGAACAAGTCTTGTATTTTTTCAAGACAAATCTTGTCCTGATTCAGAACAAGTCTTGCACTTTTTAGTCAGTTTTTCTTGTAAAGTTCTCAAATTTGAGAACAATTGTCCTGATTCAAGACAAGTCTTGTATTTTTTCAGAACAAGTCTTGTATTTTTTCAGAACAAGTCTTGTATTTTTTCAGAACAAATCTTGTCCTGATTCAGAACAAGTCTTGCACTTTTTCAGGAAATCCTATCGTCTAACTTTACAAATGTCACTTTTTCAACATGATTGCATTTTGGTCGGGAAACAACTTTCTCTCAATTTTGTCACTTTTTTCTATCGTCGTGTTTTGTCACTTTTCCCTCAGGGTGTGTGTCAGAAAATATCCAAAATCTTTATAGCCTCGTATCTCCTTCAATTCTTGACGGCTTGACATGTATGACACACCATTCAATTCAGAATTATGTGCTGAATCTTATGACCTTCATTTGTTCGTGACTTCTTTTCACATATGTAACCCTGAATTTTTAACATTTCTTTAACACAGAAAAATAAAGTTAGTTTTATTTTTATTTATTTTTTTATTTTGTATGTAAGGACAGATATGTCAACAACAGAGAACACAACAACTGCTATCGTTCATGAAGCCATAAATGAAGAATACGAGTGGGTTCAGTTTAACAAACAACTCCGTCTCATTCGTTCGGTCAAAGACGATATGTACCAAATGCAAAGTATTTTGAATGCTCTTCGTTCTACAAAGCAAGCATATCATTGGTTTGAAAACCAACAGACAAAAGAACTTTTAGAAGAATTTCCTCATATGTTTGCTTCCCTCGGAAAACCGAGGGAAGAGATTCCATTCGAAAATCGCAAGAATTTGGCACCTTGTTTGAAAGGTTATTATGTTCATAGACTTTTAGTAAATGCGTAGCAATGTGGGCTTCACCTCGTTATGCTTGTTATATTTTCATGATGTTAGATGAAATTCATAGACAAGAACGTGGAGAGATGGAAAAGAAACTTCAAGCAAAAGATGAAGTCATTGAATCCAAAGACAAAAGCATACAGAAAAGAATACCACGTTCAGTACCAAAAGGAAAGGAAAAGAGTTATAAGTATATGATATATACTGAAGAGTTGGAGAAAGAAGAAGATAAAGATATGGTTATGTTGCATTTAGTCAGAAGAAACAACAAAAGCTTTTATGACCTTGCTAAGATTTACAAATCTGACAGAAACTGGTTCTATCGTGAAAACTTACCGATTTCAATGACACCGAATGAGCAAATAAAGGAAATTGTCAAAAATACTCTTCCTCAAACACACTATGACATCAAAGGTTGCACAATACTTACATTCAAAGAAGACTTAACATTACTGAAGGAAAAAATAACAGAATATTTCGATAACTTCAAAGAGGAAGAATAAAAAAATCTAAGCTAATTTTATTTTTTTATAAAATTTTATCTCATATGAAAGAACATGAATTTAGAATATTCGGAACTCATGACAGAAGAAGAGAACGAACAACATGTAAAAGATTATGCAAAATTTCTGAAGATATATAAAGCATTTAAACAATATCTAAATGCTTCTAAAGATTATGCAAAATTTCTGAAGGTATATAAAGCTTATGAAAAAGCGTATGAAAAGTTTATACATTGGGGAATTGTTGTAAAATATCGATATGAAGACTAACCAAAAATATATTTTTGCTTAAATGACGTCAGGGTCAATTTCTTCAACCATTTCACTTCCTTCGTCAATGTCAATAGAAGCTTCTTCAACCTTTGGTAAGAACTTTTGTATAACATCTTTGTTCGTTATTGTTTTCAGAGATGAAGAATAATATTTCACATTTGTTTCACCCTTCTTATATTCTTTCTGTTCGGAAAGATTCATAGCAATACTGAAGAAGTCAATGTTGGAGTTCTTTATAATAGTATAATGAGTATCTTTGACATTCACGAAGAAACTCTTTTGTTTCAAAACTACTGCTAACTCTTGTGAAGTATAACGTTTGCGGTCAATGACGATAGCTAATGGTCTGACATACTGACCGAACTTAGATTCTTTCACAAACTTCTTGTTAAAGATAACATTAACGTTTGAAGCACCATTGAACTCATTCTTGATGGCAGTAGCGAGAGCATTGTATGAAAAGAACTTGCAATCTTGCATGTGTTTCATTAAAATAAAAATATTAAATTATTTTGAAAAATAACTTAAAAAAATCTAATCTAATTTTTTCAAAAAATATTTTTTATCCGATAGAAAAGATGACAGAAAAATTAACTTTTTACATAGCGCCAGACCCTTCTTGCCCACATCTTTTTAAGCCACAATATATAGTCATAGAACTAAATAGAGAAAGCGAAATTCTACAAATAGAAGAAAGCGAAATTCTACAAACAGAAGAAACATATAGAGACCTAGATAACGAAACTGGATATGCACTATTCTGGTTAGATTGTCCTTATGAAATGTATGAAAAAAAGGCTTTATATGAAGAATATAGAAAATATTGTCATGAAAACAATATAAGACCAAGCTCTAGAGAAAAATTCTATGCTGGTATAAAACATCTTTTCGAAGTTCGGAATGGCAAATATAGAAAGAAATAATTTTTCTAAGTTTATTTTTTCAAAAAATATTTTTTTTATTTCCTACTAAAGATGTATCGGAAGTTGTCTAAGTTAGAACACTCGGAAATAAAACAACTTCTTACAGAAGCTAATATAGATGTTGCAAAGCATTACACAACAAACAAAAAGGCACTCGCTGACATCCTCAATGACTATAATGGTGAAATAACTTATGATAGAATTCATGAGTTCATAAAGCCGCAACGCGGCGAGGACGAAGTCCATGCAAGAGCATTTCCTTTAAATGACGTTGCTATTGACTTATATCATAGACGTTCAATACCTCATGAAGTAAGAAGAGAAATGTTTGACATAACAAATGCAAACGTTGGTCATACTCGTAAAGCTCTTTCACATGACGTTCGTCAAGAGATGTTTGACATAACAAATGCAAACGTTGGTGAAACAAGAAGAGCTGTACCACATGAAGTAAGAAGAGAAATGTTTGACATAACAAATGCAAACGTTGGTGAAACACGAAAGAGAGATGACACACTGAAACAACAGAGAAGAGAGATGTTTAAAAGTGCTATAGAACAAGTTCGCAAAGCTAATAATGTCATTCGTTCCATTGACGACAAACCAAAAGAAGGTGAGAGATGGTTAAAGAAAGATGAAGAAAATAGGAAGAGGAATGTGAAGTCAGGCAATAGACTCATTGACTTTAACATCGAAGCTTTAGATGAACCAAACAGAGACTACTTACACAAACATTTCGGTAAGGTTTTCATGAGACTCTTAGAGAAAATTAAAATAAACTCCCAACAGAGATGGATGGTATGTTATAAACTTGGTGGAAAGTATGAATGTTCTACGTTAAACCTCAATAATATTGGAACATTACTACATCAGCTCTTGAAGGAGAACTTTATATCAGAGATAGAAGCAAATGCTGCAGGTATTGTTGAAATGCACTATGACTTCTTCTTGACAAACATAAAGAATCTTACGAAATAAAGATGTATGATTTAACAGAATATGAAGGCTTAACGATGTCAGATGTAAAGAAAGGCAAACCAAAAAAAGAGACCATATAGAGATGAAAGCACACTGACAAATGACCAGAAAGCCATTTTGGAAGCTCTTAAGCAAACAGGAAACCCAGCACTTATAGAAAGCTTTTGGAAAGATAATGGTGAAAAGAAGTTTTATAAGAAGAGAAGCGGGCAGTTCTGGAAGTATCTTTGCACATTACCTATAAATCTTGAACGCTACCAAATCTTCAATGAACTGAACAAAAGAACTGCAACACTTATGACAGAAGATAACTGCTTCGTTTATGCTTGCATTCAGGCTGGAGTAAATGAAGAAACTATTGACCACATGAGAGAAGTCATTCGTGTTAGAGACTTTCCTCAAAGTAAAGTACAAGAAATTTCTGACGCAACAGGTATAGCATTTAATGTTACCATTGGTTACTTCAATGACTCAAGACATAATGAAATAAAGAGATATATACCAAAAGAATGCGAAACTGTTAGAACTATTGACTTACTTCTTGTTGAAGACCACTACATGCTAAATGAAAGACTTCCAATGACAACATATTTCATTCGAAACTATATAGAAATCTTGAAGAGTGTGGTGGAATGAACATTGAAAACAGATGAAAATATATACAAAGAGAGAAGATAAATATGTAGTTCGCATGGATAGAACAACACCGCTATGGGATGTTATGAAAACATTGTGGGAGTGCAAATATTTCGAACCTATTTCTTATGGAGAACTTTTCACATATACTACTGACTTATATAAACAGAACCTTGCCACCATTTAAGAAACATATGCTCCAAGTATTGTGTACAACTGAAGAAGAAAGCAGAGTCAAAAGAAGTAAATAAAGCTAAATGTAAATTCATACCTGAGCACGTTTTCTTTGCTAGCTTTGAGTGTAGTACGGATGGCTTTCATAAAGCTTTTAACATCTGTTATGACAGTGAAGATGGTTCAGTTAGTGAAAGTATTTGGGGTCAAAACTGTGCAACAGAATTTTTGGAAAGACTTCCTGACAAGAGTTTAATATATTTCCATAACCTCAGCTATGATATAAACTTCATCTTAAGACACATGACAGAAGTGAAAGGAACTCCCATCATTAAAGGTTCACGAACAATGCAAATAACTGGTTTATATAAAGGACGGGCAATTATTATAAAAGACTCTTACAGTGTTTAAAATAAGAAGCTTAAACTATTTCCTGCTATGTTTAACTTACAAACAGGACCGAAAGAGTATTTCCATATAACTACTACAGCAGTGTTTTGTTAGCAAATGCAACAGAACTGGTGTCATTTCTGAAGCATGTAAGTTTATCCATGATGCAGATACATTTATGAAGAACATAGATTCCATCAAAGGTTGCAGAATAGATGAGAACCACTTCGACTTAGAAAAATATAGCACGTCTTACTGCAAACAAGATGTAAGAATTTTAAGAGAAGGTTTTGTAAAGTTCCGCAATGACTTATTGAAAGAGTTTGATTTAAACGTTTATGACTACGTTAGTATTTGTTCTATGCTACAAATTGTTTGAGAACAGAGTATACTTCCCGAATGGAATCTTTATGCCTCTCAAATAAACCAAGAGAATTTATTTCGAGATGCATTCAAGGTGGAAGATGTATGTTGTCAGATAACATGAAACAAAAAGAGCAAAAAGAAACTCATTGCTGACTTCGACACTGTTTCATTATATCCTTCAGCTATAGCAAGACTTTATACTTTAGAAGGTATTCCAAAAGTATTGAAGGAAAAATGTTAAGCACAGAGTATCTCATGAGACATTTATTCGATGACGACCAAAAGGAACCCATTGGTGAAAAGTTTATGTCTGGCTTCTTTGTTCTCATTAAGATAACAGAGATTGGTATACCCAGACACTTTCATTTAATAGTTTGCGACCCTGAACTAAATCCAGAACTTAACGTTCCAAGAAGTTCAAACACTTGCTGTCTCATGTATGTTGACCATATAACATTACAAGACCTCATAAAATATCAAGGTGTCAAATGTGAAGTGTTGCAAGGATACTATTACGATGGAAACAGAGATATGAGAATAAGAGATGAAGTAAAGAAGTTGTTTGAGTTAAGGTTAAAGTATAAGAAAGAAGAAAACCCCTTACAAGAAATTATAAAAATCATTCTGAACAGCATTTATGGCAAAACTATTCTATCTCCTATTGAGTCAAAAATAACCATAGTAGATGACAAAGATGCTATAAGATATGCTATAAGAAATTACAACCATATAGTGAAGTTCGAAGGTTTGGATGGTTCAGATAAAACTATTTTCAAGCTAACGAAAAGCATTTGCAGACACTTTAACTTCTGTCCACTTGGTGTTAATATTCTGTCTATGTCAAAACGTATTATGAATGAAGTATTCTGTACTGCAGAGGACATGGGACTTCAAATCTTTTACCAGGATACCGACAGTATGCACTTATATAATGAAGACATCCCAAAGCTTGCAGCAGAGTTTAAGAAGAGATACGGTCGAACTTATAGGAAAGAACCTTGGTCAATTTCATAGCGACTTTGCAGAAATAACACCTGGAAAACAAAGTTTAGCTTATAAAAGTATTTTTGTGGAAAGAAGACCTACATAGACTTACTCACTAACGATTTAAATGAAGTTGCATTTCACTGCAGAATGAAAGGCGTGAAGCAAGATGTTATTGCTTTAACCGCTAATGAAATGTTTCCTGAAGCTATACAATGCTATTACAATGAAGATAAGAACATTCACATACCTGTTGGAACATATGACAAAGACTCTGAGTTCAGTTTAATGAAACTTTACAAAGCACTTCATGATGGTCAAGAGATTGCATTCGACTTATGTAAGTCATGTCAACCTTGCTTTGCTGAAAAGTTCAACTTTTCAATAACGACTAAAACAAGCTTTATTCGTAAGTTGAAGTTCTGAGGTCATTTATTTTTGTCAGCAATGAGGTCATTCGTGATAAAAATAAAGCTAGCGTAGATTTTACAATACTGCGATGGTAGAGTTTAAGAGTTGTGCTTCAATGTAGAGACAGTCCTTCCCATCTGGAGGCAAGAACACTGGACATTTATGGTCATGAGTGGAGTACATGTCTATCCAAAACTCACGATTGAAGCCAGTTAATTTATAGTATTTAGGGTTAGGAAGTGGTGAAGTTCTTGTATGACCAATGAACTCATTTTCAACGCCTTTGGCTATATTAGAGTAAAGTATTGCTTGCTTTCTATCCCAAATGCCAGGTGTTACAATCTTTGAAAATTCATTTTTCCTCGGAAGCATTGCATCATAATTGAAAACATTCTTAAAATCATCACTTGGTTCGGAGATTTGAAATCTTATACGTAATGGATTTTCTTTCTTTTTAGCGACTTCATTGAATGGTGAGAATACAATGAATTGACAGTCATGAGTTCCATCTTCATTTTCATTAAATTCATAATGAAAGTCTATAAGTTGTGGCTGACTACCTTCTTCTTTCAGTTGTGCAAGAAACTCACGTAAAGGCTGTAAAGTTTGTACTTCAATGTTGAACTTTTTCTCGAACATCTCATTAAATGAAATCATACATTGTTGCAATGTTGTATCGTCTTTAAAGTATTTGTATATGTGAATGTTTTGGGCGCTTAAAGACTGTTCGTCATTTTCTATCTCGACTTGAAGTATAAAGTCAACCTTTCTGAAAGCACGTGTTATATACATAGATGTTATGCCAATGTACTTCTCTTCATTTATGTTCACAATCCAGTCTGTTGGAAACTTAAACGTTACTCTGTTCCCCTTTATTTTGACGTCAGGGTTTTCACTACTGAACGCAACAGTTAAAGGTATTTGTCTATACATTTAATTCGGATAAAAATAAACCATTTACTCTTTCTTTGCTTCAGCTTCTTTAGCTTTTGCTTCTTCTCTAGCTTTTTTCGCCAGCAAACGTGGGTTCTTCTGTCTTCCAGCAGCTAATGCAGCAGTTGTTTTTCACTAAGTTTTCTCTTTGGTCTCTCTGGCTTTTGTTCTTGTTTTTGTTCCTTCAGTTCGGATAAAATTTGCTCGCGAATTTCTTTTCTTCAATGCTTCAACATCTATGACCCTTGGGTCTTGTCCGTAGGGCTTGTCTGAGTCATTTGACTGCAGATAAAAAACAAAATTAAAACTTTAACCGATGTAAAATGAGCTTGTCAAAATCAGAGCGAGAGTCTATTATATTAAATGACGCAAGAGGAATACAACATCCTTTCTATTACGTAAGTCAGAGTAAAGATGGTAAAATATACGTAAGAAAAAGAAAGGTTCCATTAGCGAATGCAGAGAGCGACAACATTAAGGTGCATGGCAAGGGTGAAGCCCATATAAAACCTTCTTCAAACTGAAAAGTCAATAGAACAAGGAAAAGAAGCCAGATGTACTTTCAATAACGAACCAAGAGCTTATTGCAAAGTTCGTGAATTTCATTGAAAAACAAACCGAGTCAAAGAATCCTGCCAGTGAAAGAAGTTGAGACAAAAGAGAATGTACAGTTCATTGAAAATGTCAAGAAACAACTTCCACCACGAATGCCAAGAAGAAGAGTGAGAATAATGAAGTAAATAGATATTTTTATCTGAAGTAAATACATGCAGAACGAACAGTTAAACGAATTTACTCCAGCAGAGCATATTCATCAGATTCGCTCATATTTCGATATCATAGACAATGCAGTTCAAATTGGTGACACTAATAGAAAATATTCTGACGCAAAGATTCCATCACAACCTGGAACTGCTAAAGATAACACATGGGTAACATTCAATCTCTCACCTCCTGGTGAAAATATGTTGGACCTTTACAATACATTCATTACGTATAAAATGGAAGGTCAATTTATTGCAGATAAAGAAATTGGTTCAGGTTCCAATAAAACAAACCCACCAGGATTTTGGATTGGTTTCGATGACGCTTTCTATGCAGTTGCTGGATATCAAATCCTTGCAAATGGTCGTATCGTATATTCTCAAGACAACGCAAGAGAAGAAGCATATATAACTTCAAACTCACAAACTACCGAACAAATAAAGAAAGTAGATGTTTTCTCAAAGACTCGACATGAAGATGTATGGAGTCATTCGGGAACATGCAGAACAAATTGTTAGTGGTCCAATTACAGCAGGAAAATCATTTGATTTTAAGCTTCGTTTAAGAATTCCTGTTAGAAGATTCCTTCCATTAGAAGCTATTCGATTTATTCCAGCTTTTGCAGGAAACATTCAGCTTAAAGTAAAGTTCAGTAGCGACGCCTTACAATGCACATCTATATCTGTAAATGATATCATTGCTTTCAATCCAACTCTTAAAGTTGCATTTGCTTCAGATTCAAATCCACCGACAAATAAATTTGTTCCATGGAATGAACCATTCACTATGATAACGAAGGCAGTAGAAGCTAGTGGAACAGTTACTATTACAACTGTAAACCAGCAACTATTTCGAACAAAGATGGATTTTAATGAATGTTTCATTCATCCAAAGTCATTCTCTTTAGACCCTAACATTTATACAGAACTTGTAGAACATTATACAAACGAGGCTTTATGTTTTCCTGTTAAAGTTATGGATTGGATGGACGGTTCATTCTCAAAGAATACAGATAGTTCAAGTGCAACATTTACAGCAGCTTATACGCCTATTAATGTTAAAAGTATTTGGGCACTATTTAGAAAGAAAGACAACTATTATGTTAATTTTGAGAACCCTAAGTTTAAATATCTTCAGCTTTCCATGGGAGCTTATGGAAATATGCCTGCAGAACCTGAAAAATCATATGGACCTGTATTTTATGAAATGGTTGCGAACGCTTGCAATACAAACAATGATATGATAGGATTTAATGAAGATGTTATGAGGTCATTGGTGGATGATGGTAGTGTGGAACATAAATGGGATAGCTATGACAACACACATTTCTTATGTGGTTTTCCAACAGAAGTGGACTTTTGCTTCCAACAAGGTCAAACATCTACTGCTCCAATAACATACAAATTGTCTGTTAAAGGACCTATTGAACTAGCAACTGAAAACGTACCAAAGCCACTTATTGGATTTATGAGGGATTGTTGCTTTGCCATTCAGGTGCGTGCTAATGGCATCCATAATAAGATTAGATGACTATAACTTAGCCACGGACGACAGTGAGGAATAAAGGATGAACGTTTATTTTTAAAGCTTATAAATGAGTTCTTCATCAAGCTCTCGCGAACCTTCACCATCTATGAAACAAACTTTACCAAACGATTATGGAGCACCTATTGAATATTTCTTACGAGCTGCACAATGGCAAAGAGCAGTCTCACCAAGGTTAGGTGTTCCACCAGCTCCTGTCAAAAATAGCATTTGGTCAAGTCCTTATATAAATATGGTCTCCCACTAGGTTTGCTAGCTACAGCAGGAGCAGTAATGATGTTGAAAAGAAATAAAGCAAATGTTATAAATAATACTGAAGTAGCTGAAGTTAAACAAACTCCAACACCTTCGCCAAAACCAACGCCTTCACAAGCAAAACCTTCAATGACTCCTGAACCTATGGAAGTACAAACTCCTGTTCAAAAGTCAACTCCTAAACCGACTCCAACATTTAAACCAGAACCTACTCCTCAAATAAATCGTAAAACTCCTGCGTTTCCTTACTGAAAAAATAACGTTATTTTTATTTAATATTAAAATTTTTATTTGATTGAAATGACGACTAAAGTCACTGAAGCAATGAAACAAAAGTTTTTGGTAGAATACATTAAATCAGGAACTATTCCAGAAGGTTTTTACATTCATACTATGAAGGATGGTAGAGTTCAGTTTAGAAAGATAAAGCAACCATTAGATAGAGAAGGTATTTTGAGAAAGATTAAACTTCATGAGGACAACATTGCTGAACTTAAGAAGAAGTTAGAAGAGTTGGAGAAAGCAGACGAGTGAGTTATAAAGCAATGAATTCAACAGGTTAGAAAAGGTTAGAAAACGTGTTAGATCTAACATTCTAACATAAACATTATTTTTTCATCTGACAACGTTTATTTTTTATTTATTTTTAAGTTTATTTTTTTATATAAATGACAGAACAAAAGCAACTCATTCGAAATTCCACAGTATAACAAACATACATTTAAACATTTATTCTTCCTTCCTGAGCATAACATGTTCTTTCAAATACATCCGAGACCAGTTGACTTTTCATTGACTGTGTATAAAGATAGAAATAGTTATATCATTAAACCATACGATGACGAAGGTAAGTTATGTAAATTGTACGTTAAGAAGTTAGAGAAAGTTTATGGCTTCAAGTATGACTACAATAGGGTTAACACTGATGATGAAGATATTGAGGAAAATTTATGAGAACATTAGTGAAGTCGTTAGTGAGAACGATAGTGAGAACGTTTATTTTTTACATTAGTGAGTTCGTTAGTGAAGTGGTTGGCGGCTTTGTAAATATTTAAGGTTAAATTAGTTTTTGCGTTCATGTTGTAAAATATACGTTAACGGTTTTGTAAAGTGTCAAATTCACAAGTATTGGGTAAGGTGGAACGCAGTGCCGCCGTACACAACTTAGGGATACTAACTATGTGAAGCACAGCAATGGGAGGAGTTGCAATACTTTTGTAAGTGAGAACGTTTATTTTTACATTAATGAAGTCGTTAGTGAAAACGTTAGTGAAGTGAAGTGGTTGGCGGCTTTGTAAATATTTAATGTTAAGTTAGTGTTGTCGTTTGTGTTGTAAAATATACGTTACTGGTTTTGTAAATATTTAAGGTTAAGTGGTGTACGGAGGCGCGCAGTGCCTCAGTACACGACTTAGCCATACTAACTGTCATGTATAGGCTTTATCTGAGCATTTTCTAACTTCCTCTTGTTCTTGTTTAAAACATTCTCAAATTTCTTGTCAATGTCAGCAAACTTTTTTTCTAACATATTTTTAGAAAAATTAAAATTTTTATCTTTTAGAAAATGTCTAGCGATTTCGCTATCTATATTCGAGACAAACTTTTTGACAGCAAAACATCTGTCGACCATAAAATCTTACATAGTGTAAACAAGAAAGGTGAATTTGTTCTAAAGTTCTGTTTCTGGGAATATGACAAGAACCATAAAACATTAAGCAGAGAAGTCTTAAAATTTGTCAATGACAGACTTGTTGACAGAGATGACACCGATTGGAAAGATGAAGTCCAACAAAAGTTCTTAGAATGCAAAGAAGACACATGCGCTGTTCTTGAAGATGAAATAGAAAACAGAATAGATGAGCTATTAAAGGACAAAGAACTTTTACATAGATATGGTTCTGAGAAATTTGACATATCTCCACCAGAGAAGAAGAAGAAAGAAAAGAAAGAGAAAAAAGTAGAAGAGAAGAAAGAACCAGAGCCAATTCCACCGAAGAAGAAATTTGACATGTAAAAATAAAATTTTATTTTTAGAACATTTCTGGGTCAATGTCAATGTTCTCTTCCTCTTTAGGAGTAAACACTGGCTTAGACTCTAAAATCTTTTTACCCAATTTACCTTGAACTTCTACAACTTTAGACTCATAATATTCATAGTCGTCTGTCTTCTTTGGTTCATAAGGTATAACAAGTTTGTATGCTTTGCCTTCTTTAAGGTTTGAGAACCTTCTGTCAAAACTTTCTTTGACTGTTAACAAACCTTCTATGTCTAAGTCTTCAAATTTCGCACCATTTTTAGTCACAATAGCAAACTTAACTGGTTCGATGTTCCAAACTTTGCTGAATGAAGACTTTTCAAAATGGTAGAAGTAAACATTCAAATATGTGAATGGGTCTAGTTCTTCTTTAAGTCCTGACATGTACTTATTTACTGAGATGAATTTTGCCATCTTTTCTATCGGATAAAAAAATATTTTTGTTTTAAATTTACTCAGAAAAAATTTTCTTTGTATATACACCATTCTGAACATCTAAAAGACTTTTGACATTTGCCAAGAATGTTCGTTTAGACGCTGTCATATAACCATATTCTTGACAATATTGTTTATACGAATCGTACAATGACCTTTCATCTAAACACTCAAAGTCAGTTTCATCTATGAACAGTTCATATACACTCTTGTTTGCTTCTAACAATGTTTGTCTCTCTTCGGTATGTGGAATTTGTCTTGGATTGAACTTTGAAATATCTAATGTCATAAAATATGAGAACAAGTTGTTGTAAAAGTCAGATGTCAAAGTTTCTGCTAAGTCGTCAAAATATTCTGTATCTTGCATATGAGCTTCTGACGTTCTGACAACTACATATCTTCTGTCAGAACTTTCTAACTTCATCGGAACAGCATTGTTTGAAACCATAATGAATTTGCAACATTTTTCACAAACTCTTTGGTCTTTATATTTTCTTTCAACAACTCCAACTTTGTCTGTTATAAGACTCTTCAAAGCATCTGAGTTCAAAACTTTTGTTGTATCTATACTTTGAAGTTCATTGCAAACTATAAGTTTCATATTCTCAATAGAAGAGTTAATTTACCGCAGATGTTTTCTAAGTTTGTCATATTCGGGTTCGAATAGCCCTCTAACAGTTTGCATAAGATATCTGTAAAGAAAGTATTCTTACCAGTTCCTTGTTTTCCAATTATAATGAGAGCAGTTTTATTTTTAGCACTTGGATGTTGTAAGATGTTTGCAAACCACATAAGATATACTCATAAACCTTTTCGTTTCCATTGCATATAATTTCTTTGACATGGTCTAACCAAGCTTCTATAATATTTTCTTTCCATTCTACTTGTTCATATTTATATCCAGTGAAGATAGAATAGAAGTTTGGAGAAGGTGTATAAAACTTTATACCTCGAACTGAAAAATCTTCTAACTTTGACAATAAGATATCCCAAGCATCTAACATCTTCATTCCAACTTGTACGACTTTTATTTTCTTAAGTTTCTGTCTACATTCTTGTTCTGAAACTATTGTTGCTCTTGGTTTGTTAAAGACAACCATCCCATTCTTTTCATGACATAACATTCTGGGCAGAGTCAACATAAATGACTAAACGTTTCAAATTCTCGACTGCTTTGTTATAGTCTCTAAATGGACACATATTTCTGAATGCTTGGAAGTCATAAAAATCTGAAACATCTATTCTGTACATTTTTATAAAAATAAAAAAAAATAATATTTTTTATTCTTGACTTTGTTGTTCCATTTGTTGCATTTGTTTGTTCTTGAGCTATTTGTTGTTGAAGTTGTTCTTGTAATACAATACTTTCACCAAGTTGCATCTTCCAATTCGAAACTTTCTGCCGTCATTGACAAATACATAGGACATAAAAGTTTTACAGGAACAAAGTTTTGCGTCAACTAATGTCAACGTTATACTTGCCAAAGTGTTTGAGTTCACTAAGGTTGAAAATTCTGCATTCGAAATGAACAATAGGCAAACCAGCAGAGAAAGTATTGTTTATACGCATAAGTATCTTTTGGTCATAATAGTTTCTGTCGACATTCGAATAACACTTTGAACCTAAGTTTGAAACAATATATAAGATTGGTGTGCTTAATGTCAATGGAATAGACATTCCTTGTATGACACCTTTTCCTGTTATAGGAAACTGTTTGGTAGTAAAAACCAGAAATAAGTTTTGTATTATAGCTCATATCGTTTATAGTAAACTCAGTCGGGACATCCAAACATAATGAAACCTGCTCTAGTTGCAGCACATGTGACACCCGTACTTAAAAGTATTAAATAAGTCAACAAAACCTGTTGGTGGTATATCTGAGTAAGTATCTTCAAAGGAGTATTTTTACCATTCACAACAATAAAGTCTTCTGGTGTCAAAAGAGCAAAACAGGCTTTAGTCGTCATTGTGTTTAAGGTTAGTTTACAATATCGTCCTTGAGGACTTTGTAAGTTTGTTGTTATAGAATTATATGACTCAGGGTTTTTAGTCGTAATAGTATAAACCATTATGTCTTCTGCCATTTACTTAGCAAATAAACTTTAATGAAATGTTGTGGTCGTCAAATATTTTATAACGTCTGGGAAACTATACTTTAAGTTCAACGTTTCACCTCCTTTCATAACGTATATCTTGTCAATGGCATTATATGAAACACCACAGCAACTAATGTCGGGTTCTATTTCTTTGATGTTTATATCGTCTGCCTCTGTCAAAAGTTTCAATAGTTCTTTCAAAACTTCATGAGGTGCAATGACATATGAGTTCACTTTTACAGGGTTGTGTTCGACCAAGTTTAACATTATACTTAAAGCTTGACAAATCTTCTCCTGAGTTTGAAGTTTGTCTTTCAGTTGTTGGTAGTCGTTTCGAATATCTGCAACAGAACTTAAGTCTCTGCTAACTTCAGGATATGTTGGTTCTTTTACAGGAACAATTGTATATACCATCTTCGTCTTCGTATGGTTTCCCCACTTCAACATCTCTGTCTTTGACATTGACAATAACACTTTGACTGTTTGTTTGAGTTGGTGAATTTAACTTCACATCTGCCACCGCCATTAAACCTTTTGAAACACTTACGCTTCTATTTTTCGGAAATGACATTTTACTTAGAATAAAAAGATGGACGTATTCGGATATCTCTTCGAATTGAAGCAAAACAAGGTTTATACTCACAAACAATACAAATACATTGACAGAATAGTTCTTTATACAAACAATGGTAAATGTTATAGAATAGCAGTCTTTGCTGAACCTAAATATTTTCATAAAGCAAAGAAAGTTGGTATAACCGAGATGGTGAAAGTTCTTGACGTTGACAAAAATATAACAACAAAACTTACAGATATTTCTAAAGGAAAGTTTATAATACAATATTATGTCAAAACTGGCGTACTGTCAATATTTGACGGAGAGAAGTCAGTTCAAGAACAACTTACTGACCTGCTGCCAAAATCTGCTCGATGGAAGCTGTCGTTATGCCAATCTGAGGAGTCCCAGCAGGTTTCATCGAACGAATCTTCAAAAGAGCATCTTCCGTGAAAAGTGCTATTGGTTTTGTAAACTTCTTTGCTTTCAATTCATCTGGACCGTCTCTGTCACCAGTATATTGTATTTGAACTGTACCAACAGTTGAAATACCACCCATAAAGTCTTCTGAGTCAGCAAATGGAATGCCAAGCCAAAAGTTTGAACGGTCTCCATTTGTATATTGAGTTTTTTGACCTCCTGTATGAGTCCATACTTTCACATATGGCATAATAGAACTTTGCATTTCAGGGTTAATGGTTGTTGTGAAGTTGTTGTTAAAGTTCATAGCATCTAATGTCAAGTTGTATGACCTCATATCCTCAACTGTAGAATATTCTTCTCTTGGATAATATTTGCCATCTATGTTTATATGATATTTAATACCAGGGTTGTAGAAACAAGAATAGTCATTTATAGTTCGTCTGAACAGTACAAACATAGTATCTGCATGTTTCATTGCAGTTGTTAAAGCAATATCTGTTCTTGCACCTGGGTCAGCACTTTGGTTTCCAACTTCACCTGCAAAGTCTTTGACAGATATTTGGTGTATAGGGAACATAAGTGGAACTGCAATATATTTGGCAGCTAAAGCATTTGAAATATCTGGGTCCAACATATAGACTGCAAGTCTGCTTTCTATTCTCTTGCATTCAAATTTTTCGCATGTGAACTTAACTGGGTCCCAAGCATCTCCAGCAGCATTGAAATAATAGTTTACTTCAGTGTTGAGGTTTGAGAAACCAAAGTCTAAGTCAACTTTGTCTTTGCAAAAGTCACAGAACTTGGCTCCACCAGTTCCAGCTACAGTAATGCTGAATGGGTCTTGTGTTGGTGCAATGACTAAGTTATTTTTGCTTGGAGTAAGTTCGATAGAAATTTTTCCTGCCCAGTTTGGCAAGTATCTTAAAAACCTGAAGATGAGGAAAGATGACAAAGGAACTCTAAGTTTCAGTTTTACTTTGGTTACTGCTGCTGCAGTTTGTCCAGAAAGGTTAACATAAACTCCTGGAACGTTAGGGTCAAGTCTTCTTATTTTCTCAATAGTTGCATACTGGTCTGTTTGTTCTCTAGCTTGTGGTTGTACTGAGTTTCTCAAAGCGAACCATTCATAGTTTGCCCATGTTACTGTTTGAACTAAGTCAGAGTTAGAATATATCTTATATCCCATGAAAACTTCTGGAGCATATTGGTATCCGACATAGAAAATTCCATTGCAACCTTTCTTGTCAGACAACTTGGCAGAAGGTTTTATTTCAATGTCTTGTTCCACGTATAAGAATGAGTTGTCAATAGAAATAATATGAAACCTGTCGCAAGCAATATCTACTGTTGTTGAAGAACCTTCTCCAAACTCACCTACGTTTCCATAAGAAACAGCAGTTGTATATTCGTAAGTTCCAGGAACTATTTCTGACCTTCTAATGGCATTGTCGCATTCGTTATACCATTCGGAAACATTTCCGTTCATGGCATCCAAAACTGTTGGCGTTATATTCTGAGCGGCGTACATTTCATATGGGTAAAAATATAGAATAGTTGGATTTATATATCATAATTGTTTCGGACCAAGCTTTACTTTCTTCCTGACTGAGTTTTTAACTCTTCTTTTTCCTTCATTGCCACTACTTTCACTAGATGAAGTTACTTCTTCACTACTTTCACTTTGTTCTACTCTTCTTCTTTGGTGTCGCTTTTGGTAACTTGCCCTCTGCTTCAAGTCGTTGCATCTTTGCCTCATGTTCACCTAGTATGTTGTAAATTTCCCATGTCCTTTTTGCCTTTGGGCTCTGGTCGCCCATCTCAGGTAACCTATATCCTAGAAAGATTTTGTCATAGTTTGTATTTGAGTCTTCGCGTATTGTTTGCATGACTCTTTCCTGAGTTTCCGGTTCAAGCTCTTCAAACAGAGCTTGTCCATATGGAATAAGCTCGTTTCCAAATATATGTTTTTGTAGCCATTCTGGTTTTCTTTCCATGTTACCAATAATATCTTTTGTGAATGGGAAAGCTTTTACCCAATGTTTCAGTCTTGCGTCATTTATTTCTGTAGTTGGTTTATTTTGTCAAGGAACATGTTTTTCAATACTAACATTTCATTTGGTACTGTCCATTTGAGTTTTCTTAAATATTCATCCCTTCTCGGTTCATTGTCTGCAAAGTAAGTTTTTATGACATTTTGCAAACTTTCGTTTGCAAGGTCATGTACAATAGGTTCTCTTCCTTCTCTCTCCCTAACTCTCTTTCTAAACTCTTCACCAAATATACCATCTCTATGGTTCTGTGTAGTTCTTTGAGATAAATGTTCTAGAACGTCAGGTGTTATATTTCCATCAGCCATGTTCATTTCATACTGGTCCAAAATATCTGCATCTTTCATATCTTTCAATGGCATTAAAGCCGCGCTGAAAATACCAGCTATATCTGGTTCACCATTCACTTCCATTGCGTCTACAACTTCTTGGAATTGAGGTTGTAAGTTTATGAACCACCTATCCGGATTAGCTTTATGACCCCATTTCATTGTAGTTCCATAGTCTGCAGAAACAAAAGTAGGTTTGTTTCCATATTGGTTAAGTTCTGAATGAACTTTAAACAATGTTTCAATTCTATATGTTTTGTTGAAATTTAACCTTTTATTTTCACCGAGTTCAGCCAAAGATTGAACGTTATATGGTCGTAAGTAAAAAGGATTATTGTATTTGCGTACATTTTCTTTCAGTACTTCCATTCTATGCTGAATATTTTCATCTGATGTTGGAGTCTTTTGTATGTCGGTGAACATTTTTCGATATCCTTCTACTATGTCAGCCGAATTTTTCTTAGACTCTTGGAAAGATTCCATATTCACCTCATACTCTTGTTGAGGGTCAAGATTTTTCGGCTGTTCCAAATCTTCATCTAGTTCTGTGAAGTTAGTTTCCAAAGGAGGGACTTGTTCGTTTCCTTCAGGCTCTTCTAGCTGTTGTTGCTGAACTATTTCTTCCATGTCTGGTTGTATCTGAACTTCTTCCTGTGGAGTTTCTTGTACCTCATCTGCTGGCATTTCATATATTCCGAGACCGTTTTAACAAGTTCCCTATCTAAGTCATCCGGACTCATAAACCTTTCTTCTTTCGTTCCGTCTCTATTTTTTACGCGTTTCATGAAGAGAGTTGAATTATCATTTAGCTCTGACATCAAATATCTCGGAGTAAATTCATTCATGTCATTTGGATGATATGCTATTAAATCATATCCCTTAGCGAGCTTGTATTTTCCAGGTTTGAAATTATATCCCATTTGGTGCTGAACCATAAAGCTAAATAGGTTCGGGTCAGTATTTCCTTCCTTGAACTTTCTAATAGCTTATTTATATTTGTCACTAAAGTCAAGAGTATCTGGGTAACCATAATCTTCCTTAAGCATTTTTAAGAATTCTTGGTTTCCTTTTTCTCTACTTCTTTTGTGTCTTTGCTCTGTTTGTGGTTGCTGTGCAGGGTTTTGAACTGTTGGTTGTTGTGCAGGGTTTTGCTCTGTTTGTGGTTGTTGTTGCTGTGCAGGGTTTTGAACTGTTGGTTGCTGTGCTGGATTTTGAACTGTTGGTTTTGGTTGTTGTTGTGGTGCTGGATTTTGAACTGTTGGTTGTTGTTGTGGTGCATGCCTGTGTCTGTGTCCATGTGACGATGTAAATGTTTTAGGTAGTCCTGGTGCAGGTGCTTCTCTTGGAGGGTTTGGTGGTATATAAGTTCCACCAGCTGGCACATATGTTCCATCTGCAGCATAATGTCCTACCTGACTTTTCGTTCTTAAGAAAGCATTTACTAGGTCTGTTTTGGTCTGTTGTAACTCTTTTTCTTGACTTTCCACAACAGTTGCTCTAACGGCGTCATAGGCACTTTGAACTGCCTGTCTCGTTGCTGCATCTGTTATTTTCGTCATATTTTGTGCTACTTCTCTTAACTCTATGTCGAAACCTTCAGACTTCAGTTTCTTTCCAGATGAGAAGTCGTTCACTAGTTTCACCTTACTATGAAGAGCTTCGAAGGCATTCTTAAAGTCAGCATTCATTAAAGCTTCATTTGAACTGTCTTCATCCGCTTGTATTTTTGTCCTTATTGACCCTATAAGTTGGGCTGCTTTAGCGTTGGCTTGGGCATCTAACCAGTCATTATTAGCTTTTATAATATCTGCGCTTTTCATTGCCTTTTGCATGGCTGCGTCGTTATTTTTACTTTCTTGTGCTAAGTTTTCATACTGTACGGTTTGGTTTTGCAACTGTAAAAGTTTTTCTGCCTTTACATTTGCTTCAACTTCTTTTTTATACTCATCGCTATCCATATATGTCTTCATGGCTTTTTGTTTTATCTCTTCATCTTTCAGTACTTTA
Organism: Trichomonas vaginalis G3; assembly: GCF_026262505.1. Lineage (NCBI taxonomy): Eukaryota > Parabasalia > Trichomonadida > Trichomonadidae > Trichomonas > Trichomonas vaginalis. Next base: position 14,215,219 of record NC_067208.1, on the reverse strand, counting down.
TATTGAGTAGTATGGTTTTTCAAATTTATAACATCTTGTTCCATTTTTGCTACTTCTGCTGCTTTTTCTGACACTTTTTTCGCATATTCCTCTGTACTTAGTTCTTTCAGTTGTTCTTCTTTCTTCTTTTTCTCTACGTTTAACTCATTGAGTTTCTTTGTGTGTCTGTCATATTCTAGTTTCTTTTCGTTTTCACTTATTTGTTTCTGTATGTCTATGTTTGACTTTTTGACATCTGTTATTTGATTTTTGAGTGAACTCAAATTCATTTGACTTTGAGGGTTATAAGCTGTTCCGTCTGCAGCTCCACCATAGCCTGCCATTTTCGCTAAAAGTGCCGCTCTTAAACCTCCACTCTGTGCACCAATAACTCGGTTTAAAAGCATAGGGTTGCTTGACATTTGTTGCAACATAGTGGGGTCATTCATCATTTGTTGTTGCAACTGTTGTTGTGGTGTCAGTTTTACTATTGGATGTTTCAATGCTCCCTTCCTCTTACGTATATTCTTACGTAGCTTACGTGGCATTTTAAGTGAAGTTAAAAAGCGGTTTTTGACAGATGTTTATATGACACTTTTTGTTCAGCACAAAAAACTACTCGGTCAAAGTGTTGTTAGTTTTGTAAAATAACCGTCCTATCTCATTCTATAAGGGGAAAAAGGCTTCTCAAAGTATACTTCCTTGGAACGCCTGTAACTTTTCCTGTAGTGACGATAGACCCTTACTTGTCCGGACAAAGTTATACTATTTTGAGTGCTCTACAAAAAAGTCACCGGCTGGTCGGCTGGGGTTCGGTCCTCCTCTTGGGTCTTGGGCAAAATTTCTTATGGGCTAGAGGGCGCAACGCGCCTGGAAGCCCTCCGAATATAAACTTCATTTATACTAAACATCTTCGGGGCTAGAGGGCGCAACGCGCCTGGAAGCCCCACTTGCCTTGCCTTCCATAACAGTAAAGATAGTTTCTTCTTCTAATTCCATTTGAAATTGAAATGAAAATTAAAAATTCAGAAATTTGAATAGATTTGGTCTGTAATTAAATGAGAATAGCAGTTTGTTCGTCATTGTTTGAGGCAAGAGTATTATAGGAATATTATATGATGGATTTGAGTTGCATATAAAGAGTGCAAAAGGATAAAGAGAGAAATTTTGTTAGATTAAATTATTAAATTTTAATTCTTTATTTTTTAGGATTGTTAGCTTTGTAAGATTGCTTTCTCACAAGAGAAAACAAGTATAAGGTTTAAGCTGTATGTATTAAAGTTATAAATATTTGATTTTAAAAAAAATCAAGATTTTAAACTTTAAAGGTATTAATTATGATTACCTTTCTTTAGCTTTACATGCTGTATGCTACTTTTGGAAACTGCTCTATTGTATTAGAATGTTTTTAAATTTTGCACCTAAAAATGCGTAATATTAAAAATTAAGGTATTAATTATGATTATCTTTCTTTAGCTTTGCATGCTGTATGCTACTTTTGGAAACTGCTCTATTGTATTAGAATGTTTTTAAATTTTGCACCTAAAAATGCGTAATATTAAAAATTAAGGTATTAATTATGATTATCTTTCTTTAGCTTTACATGCTGTATGCTACTTTTGGAAACTGCTCTATTGTATTAGAATGTTTTTAAATTTTGCACCTAAAAATGCGTAATATTAAAAATTAAGGTATTAATTATGATTATCTTTCTTTAGCTTTACATGCTGTATGCTACTTTTGTCTTTGAGACATTCCATGATTTAAGTTAAGAAGCTTTAAAAAAAATGCAAAAAAATTGAATACTTTACTGGCTGGGCAAATTTGTCGCCGCCCCTACAAGAACAAGTTTTCGATTCAATTTATAATATGTTTCCTTCAAATTTCACGGGATGGATGAAAAGGAGATAGAATTTATGAAAAGTTATCAATTTTATTTTGATGAGAAATAAATACAAAAATGTACTATATTTTTCAAATTACGCATAAATACTTTATAATATAAAATGAAAATAATAATAAACAAAATAATTAATTACATTCTTCATCAACAAATGTAAAAACATTATCAACAGTGAACACAAGAGGGAGTATTAAAATGCCAATGTATCCATCGGTGCTTGTCAAATCTTCTTTCTTTTCGAGATTGAATGAGAGCATTGATCCATTTGTTGGCTTTCCCATTGTCCCGATGAAAGATCCAATACCACTCATCATTGATTTCAAGTGGATTTGGCCTTCAGGGAGTCCGATTTGTGGAACTTCGAATCTTTGATACTTCTTTATAAGAGCGGCCCATAGTTTATACCTTGCATCAAGAAGAGAGATATCGTCTTGATAAATATCTTCAGGGAATGGATGCTTTTCAAGATATTTTGATAATTTTGTTGTCAAAAGTGATTTGTAGAGGACCAATGCCACATCAGCTGCTTCAGGAAACTCAGTTTCATCAATAAACAATTGCTTGTTCCTCAAATATCTCCTCTTTTCTGTTAATGTCATATTTGGCAACGACAAATCTTTGAAAGGAGGAACTGTGACAGCACACAATGAGTTGATGAACTTTGATGTTGATATAAACAACTCATTCATCTTGTAATTCTTCGCAAATGAGCAAATTCTTTCGTAATTGAACAAACAATGAGGAATTTCACCGTTAGGACCTTTAAATGAACCTTGTTTAACGATGTTATGCTTTGTGAGCGATGATTGGATGCGGTTATTCTTAATTTCATGGTTAATTGCGTTCTTTGTCGCAACCATTGAATTAACGAAGCCTCCAAAGATTCCAGCAAGCGTATTCTGTGATTTTCCGCCATTAAGATTGTTGATCTTCGTTGGTGATCGCATGTGTTTGTCGAAATTCGTGAAAGCAGATTTCATTTCTGTCTTAAACGTTGAAATCAAACGGGGTGGAGCCATTTCCATCTGTCTAATCAACTGGTTGAACGAAACTTTGTATTCTGGATATATTTTCAGTGGATTTTCGTTCAATTTCAAATTCATTGGAACTAAATCATAAATTGGCTCTTTGGAAATGTTAAAATCTGGTTCCATTTTATGCAATTCAATCGCATTTTCATGGCATTTGATTGCAGTGATAATTGCCCGATCACGTGTCAGTTTTTGCTTTACATTTTCTTTCAAAATCAAAGAATTAGAAGAAATTGCATCTCTGAGTTCTTGGTGAGTTCTGAATCTCTCGAAAACTTCTTTGGGAGGGACCTTCTTGTAGGAGATTGCAAAATCTTTCTTCTCGTCAACCAAAATGATGACTGTTCTGAGAAATGCGTTCAAATCAAAGTTTGTCTTCGCTGGGAGAGCTACAGCAGCTTCGTGATTCTCGTCCATCTCGATTATCTCGTTTTGAATTGAATTAATGGCAGAAAAAGTTAATTCAGGACAAATTCCAATTCTGTAAGGTAAAATCGAGTCAGATGATGAGAGAGCGCCAATCTTGTGCATGTTTGCAACTTTCTTGAGCGCTGCAATTATCTTTGAGTTCTTTTCTGAGAGTTCTTTTTGTTCATTTGACCACATTACGAATCTCCTCCACAATCTTCTGCGGCGAGTGTATTTTATCCACTGCTCAAAGCAGCGGATGTTGAAAGCAAGAATGTCTAACTTCATAAGCGGAAAAATAATTCTCATCGCGATTCTCGGCTTTTCTTGGATTCTTGTGACGATAAGTTCATCTTTGAGCTTTGCGGCACCTGAAATGTGAATCCAGCGGTTGAGAATTCGATGAGAGAAAAATTTGATTTCTCGATCGTGGAAAAACTGAATTCTTGTCTTTTCATGAGCTTTGTCGTACGCTATTTCGTACCAAGCGTTGAATGCTTTCGCTGCCATCTGTCTATCTCTCTGTTTTTCTTCGATATACTTGAGCCAAGCTCTGTGACCAGTTTTAAGGAGGTTTTGTTGATAGAATACATCAGCATTGTATATTACTTGCTGATTTGCTGCATTTGCAAGAGATTTATTATATAATGCTCGCAAAGTTTTCTTTTTTAGAGCCAATAAGAAGGCAGACTTGGCTCTTTGTTGAAGTCTGATCTTGCTGTTGTAGCTTTCTTGGATTACATCCCATCTAGGAAGTACATCATTGCATGGAACATTTATAAACATTTTTGTATCAATTGTTTGCTGTGAATAAATTGCATTCCATTTGATGAACCGATACCAGAGAAGAAATGCTCTGTAAACAACTCCAAATGCTGCAGCTTTCTTCGTTGAAAAACGAATAAAGCTCAAAGACATACGATGTTTGACTCTTCCTGAAGCTGTAATGTGCCAGAGACGAAGACATCGATGTTTTGAGTAGCTGTACATCAAATGTACGAATGCGTATATTTGTTCGGGTGTGAATGGCCTGAAAATGTATATTTGGCCTGTCAGATAGAAGACTGGATATGGAGAAAGTGTTCTTGTCCTTTGAACCCATGGATGAAGTCTTAATATAGGAAGTGCTTCCTTGTAGACTTTGCGTTGCTTTGCAGGTTCGTTATCTAATGCAAGTTTCCAGCCTGTGAAAAAGAGTTGTTTCATTCTTTTCTTATTTTTGAGAATAAGTTGGATGAAACGCTTATAATGCATTTTTTGTCTGTACATTCTATAGGCACGCTGTATAATTAAAGCTTGGACATCCTGTGTTTGATCTAAAACAAATCCGCGGACGAATTTATTTACACTCATCTTTAATTCCTCCTGAGACATTGGCTTTTCTTGGAGGGTATATGGTATTCCACATGCTGCAGATCGAGAGGTTTGAAAGCTATATCTATCAAGGTGTTTATCGAATAAACTTTTCTCAATTAAGACATTATCGTCATTATCATCATTGTCCTTGTATACTTTTGTTGGGATTGGCTTAGTTGCTCGATAATTTCTTGTTGCTACACTTGCAGTTTCTTTGAAATTTCCAATCTTTGGTATAATAATGACTGGATTAGGAACACTACGCACACTTTTCAAGGATTGGGTTTCTGATATGAGATCATTCGCGCGAAAATTGTTAAAGTTTCGGCGCGTTATGGTCTTAATTGGAAGATGAAAAAAATTAAGAAATTGAAAACGTTCTCAATAATTGAATTGAGTAACGTTTATATTATCAAAAGTATTTTTTTATTTTTAAATATTATAACGTGTACACACCCCTGATAACTTAATTCAGAATTGTGAAAAAATTTGTCATTGGATAGCTCAAAAACAAAAAAAATATTTTTAATAATGGAGAAACGATTATATAATGGCATTGTAATAAGAACAACATATCTGATGACTCCACCCGGGAACGAACAATTATTTTCGTTATTTTTATCTTTACAATTGGAATTTGCTCAATAAAAAATTATAACATTTAGTAAACTTCATGGCATTAGTTTGATGATACATGAAAAGCATAAACATTAGATTAGATCTGGTTTAAGAAGCAGTTTCGAAATTAAATTTGTTAAATAATTTGTTTAAAAGATTGTTTGAATGATACAAAACACTTAACACAAACAGTTTAGAAAATTTATGATAAGAACAACTAATATTTATTAACATATAAACAAAATTAATATAAAATATCTTCTTTTTATAAAAAAAGAAGTGTAATATAATATTTTCAAACAGTGTATTACAATCTATATATCATATAAACGAAAAAATGGAAAATAAAAACATAAAAAAATTGAATTTTGTGTTTGGATTGTTGTGAATGAAAAACAATATGATTTGCAAAGTTGTTGATATTCCTTTGAGCTCATATTTGTATTTGATTGAAATTTGATCCGTATTATAAGATCATTGAATTTTTATTGACTTTTTGATAGAATCTTGATGCTGTTTGTTGTATATCTCAATTTATTGGTTTGAATAAAAACTAATATTAAAGATTTTTGTTAATGATTTTCATTTGAATTTTCAATATTTTTCACGACGTTCTCCATAGTCACGGCGATCGTAATACGGGTCTGATCTTCTTCTGTCATCGTATGATTCGTAAGGTGGTGATGGTGGTGGTATCATATCGTAGCGGCGGCTTTGAACTGGAGATCTGTCTTCGTAATCACGGCGAGGCTCATCGTATTTGCTTCTTGGCAATCCTCTATCGCGATCGTCATACCTTGGACGTGAAGCATACCTGTCGCGATCGTCGTATCTTTCTCTTTCGCTGTATCTTTCACGATCATCATATCTGTCACGTTCGCTGTATCTGTCGCGGTCTCTGTCATCATACCTTTGATTGTCGTATCGTGGGCGTTCGTTGTATCTGCTGCGGTCGTCGTATCTGCGTTCGCGATCACGATCGAAGCCGTGGTTGCGATCCTGATATCTCTGTCTGCGTGGTGGTGGAAGTGCTTCTTCTTTTGAGTATCCTCTGTCGCGTTTGGCAAATTCAACTTTAAGAACATTTGATCCATAGTGTGTGTTGTTCTTGACTAATGATGCTTCGGCATCTTTCAATTCTACAAACTTGATAAAAGCATATGGAGGTGCTTGTGGGTTCATTGGTTTTTTGCGAATTGTAATTTGTTCAATCGGACCAAATTCTTCGAAAATCTTCCTGACGTCTTCTTCTCTGCCATCCATGCCGAATCCTGTGACGAAAACATCGATGTTAGGCTTAGCTGGTTCTGGGGCGCCCTCGGCTTGGGGATATGGATCAGTCATTTGTGTCACGTTTTTTGATTGCTGAAAAATGCCTCTCAAAAATTATTTCCGACATAAACCGAAAATCTATAGATTTTATAATCAGATCAAAGTAAATGACATCATCATAAAAAATTTTTTTTGTGAAAAAATAGTAGTAGGATATGATGGGTTTTGTGACTTTTTTTGTAAACGTAAGAATTCATACAATATCGAGCGATTTTGTATCATTTTTTTTAACATATGAAGTAAAAAATGTATGATTCTTACGGTTTTTATTCTTACGTTTTTGAATAAATCAAGATTTAAAAAATTTTCAAAATTGTAAGACATTTACACTCAGCCCATACATAATGAAATAAAAAATAAAAATATATTTATTTATAAACCATTAAAAAATTAAAGTTATTTTTAAAATAATTTATTTTTTTATTCTTACATAAATGACCCAACAAGTAAAACCAGATAAAATAGATTATCGAATTTTAGAGGATGGTGTTCCTGTTTATATTCAAAGATTTAAAGGGAAGCAATATTATAGAATTGTTAATCCTGAATACATAAAACATTTATTTAAAAAGGAAGACTGTGAATTATTAAACGTTAATGAATATGAAACCAATAAATCAAAATTGAAATATAAATATATTGGAAGTGATGAAAGATGCAAAGATAAAGATAAAGTTTATACAGTTTCATATAATGAATGGAAAACCAATAAGATAAGAAAACATTTAGGAGATTATGGGAAATGTTCTGAATTCTTTAAATCTAGTATATACGAGAGAGTAAAAGAAATTAGAAATAATTATTTTCATGAATAAAAGATTCACTACCATAATGAAATAAAAAATAAAAAAAATTTTTAAAAATAAACTTCTTACGAAAAATTAAAACTTAGTTATGTTTATTATTTTATTTTTTTATTTTGTATGAAATGAGCGTCAAAACTAACAACGTTAAAAAATTAGGATTCACAAACGAGGAAATAAAGGATATATTAGAGGAGGTAGGTTATGAAGTTAATAAATATTATTTAAGAAATTGTCAAAAATTTGCCGAGTTATTAAATGATTTAGATTATGATGGAAAAATGAATAAAGATGATGTTATAAATTTCTTATATCCCACATCTGAAGAAGAAAAACCTAAAGAACCTGATGTTTTCCCTGAATATTATGAAGAACGGATTAAAGATGATGAATACAATGAAATTGAAAGACTGAAAAAATAAGAGATGAAATAGATGAAAAAATTAAGGAATTAAGAGAAGTTGAAAAATATAATGAAAATGAAGTAGAGGGTTTAATGAATATCCCAGCTTCAGAATCAGAAGTACAGAAATCTCATGAAGAAAGATATAAAAATTATGTCTCAGAATCAACACAAAATTTATTAGATGGTGAAATAGACGAAACACTTTCAGAAGAAGGTACTAAATTTATTCGTAAACATAAGTTACAATTTATTGATAATGAAGAATACCCCTGTATCCTACTTTCACCACCTTTAGATTCCGAAAAATTCAAAAAAGCTCTTAAAAACGTGATATATGCAACTAATACGATTAAGAAAGAAGATTATGATATTTACACAAATTATTATTTAAATAAATGCACAGGTGTTGATAAAGTTTTTGATTTATTAGATAAAATATCAAATGAAACCATTGGAACATATAAAATTTTATGTGATTGCAGTTTCATTGTTGAAGATACTAATAATGTTTCATATGAAAGAACAGCACCGAAGGAAGACGAAGTTGAAAGGTCTATACCATTCGTTATTAAGAACATAAAAGATATGAAAACTTATAAACATTATATTTATTCATTTATTTCAGAAAAAATGGAAGCAACCCATAAAACATCTTCTCATCATTTTATAGCTATTCATACATTCCTTTTCAAAGTTGTGAAATTAAATAAGACAGGAATTAGATTTAATGTATCAGGGTACGCATTCTTGAGTAAATTAAAATGTATTCGTCACGTCGCAGATGATAAAAATTTATGTGTTCTTAATTCATTTTATGGGCTTTAAAAAATAAACTTTATTTTTATTTATTTTTTAATTTTTTATTCTTACATAAATGAACAAAAACGGAACAGCTAAAATGAATGATAATCAAATTAGAGCAGAAGGTAGAAGGTTATTTAAACGCTTCTATAACATTCCTGATGGTGTTAATCCTAAAACTCGTAGAAGCTATTTAAATGAAGCAATAGATGCATATGAAGGGTTTGACATTTCATCAGAAAGTGAGAGATTAGCGAGAATGTTAAATGTTAATATTGATTTCTATTATTGTGATCCTCAACCAGAAGACGTGGACATAAATAAGGTAGACTTTCCATTAGTGGAATCAATAATGATAGATCCAGAATTTGAAACAGTAAATATTTTATTAACACAGAGTCCATGTGGAAAACTTCACGCTGACAGAATAACAGACGTTGAAGCACTCACCGGCTATAAAGTTTGTCCATATTGTAAAGAAGAAGTTTATTCTATCCGTGATGATCCAGAAAGGAAAAACCAAAGAAGATTTTTAAAGCATTGTGAGAAATGTAAAGAAAATAATGGAAGATTAATTCAAGACGTTCAATTGCAAAAGACCCAGCAACCATATGCACCACATATTACAAAACAGAAGATATATCAGTGGTTATTAGCTCATAATTTGCAGGAATATTATCAACCGACAAGATATTATATTACTTTTGACTTCGAAACATTAGAGACTAAAGAAGAATTACAACTTTCTGAGTGTGCAACTTTGAACGCTTACTTAAAACCATTCATGGTATCATCAACAGTTAAATTAAATGATAAAACATATACGAGGAATTTTTGCTTAACTTCGAGTGATTCTTTTATTTCTGATTGGATTGAGTTTTTATTTTCAACCTGTTCATTAGTTGCTAAATCAAATATGAGTCAATACAATGAATTATTGAAGTCGCAAACGGCGGGGACTTTGTCCCATACATTAAATGAAAAACAGAAGGAAGCATTTAAAGAACTTCTAGATGAGGAATTCAATAAAGTGAATATCATAGGTTTTAATTCGGGAAAGTTTGATTTAAAATTAATTCTTCGTGATTTAAACACTGCAAAATGGAAAATAAAATCAATGCTGGGTTCATCTTCACAATTTAAGCAAATCATTGTAAAGAAAACAAACGTTCCATATGAATTGAGATTTATTGACATCAGAAATTATATAGCGGGTGGGACATTAGACCAATTCACTCAAGATTTCGGAAACAATAAATCACGTGTTAAATCCTTTTTCCCTTATCAATTCATCACATGGGAGAATTACGAAGAAGAATTATATAAAGAGGAACCATTCACGAAAGATTCATTTTATTCAGCATTAACTCAAGAAACTATATCAGATAGTGATTATCAAATATATCTCAATGATGCTAAAAATTTTAAGAATAGATTAGAATATTTTATTCATTGTTGCAATAAAGATGTTGAAATTATGATTGACACAATCGATAAAATTATTGAAGAAACATTTGTTTATAAAATTGATATGCTTCATAATCTTTCTTTATCATCGAATGCTTCAATGATTCGTTACGCTTTAGCATATAAAGACTTTAATCCTAATGAAAAATATCCCGAGGAAGAGATAGAATCAAGTTTTGAATTAACGAAAAAGTATTGGAAATATAAAATTGAATCATATAAGAAACAAGATGAAAAAGCAGAAAGAGATACTAAAAATAATTTTTCAATGGATGATTTTCAATACTATCACGATTTAATCCTTTCATCTAAATGCAAAATGTGTAGTAAAGCGTTTACATATGCTAATAAACCAACATTGGATAGAATCGATAATGAAAAACCACATACTAAAGAAAATTGTCAGTTAATGTGTTGTTATTGCAATGTCGTAAAATCAAATAAAGATGAAGATGTTCAACGTTTAAGAATAAATTTAAGAAATTATGCATTAAAAAATAATTTACCAATGACTTTAGATTCAGTTGAAGCTTATCACATTCTCCGTAATGGAATTACTGGTGGTTTATCAAATGTTCAACATAGAGTAAATCTTAAAGGAATCACGCATATTAATAAACTTTCATATAATCCAGAAACTAAAACTGTATCAAATGAGGACACTTCCAACATCATGACTCATTTCGTTGGTGTTGATTTTAATTCATTATATCCTTCATCATTTTCATCTAATCCTCATGATTTCATTCAATATACTGACCATAAAATGTATATGCCGGGAAGATTGAATGTTTATCATTTGTGATACAGCAACAAAGAAAGCAAAAGCACTGGGAATAATTAAGAAGAAAAATACTTTATTCGTGGCTGAAGTAAAGGGTCACATTGATGAAAAATACATTAATGATTACATAAACTTTTTACCGATAATAAGAAACTTAGATATTATCACAGATGAAAAAACAATTGGCAGTTTTATGTATAATTACATGAAATCAAACAATCTACCAGTTGACCAGAAACAGAGGAAATTAACTCAGTTAGCATCAACACGCAACCAATATCAACCATTTTCTTCTTATTATCTTTGGTATCTAATAGACAGATTTCATTTTATCATCGATGATATTCAATCAATTTTAACATTTACTAAAAACACTTGTTTTAATGAATTTGCGAACGAATTTATGAATGAAAGACAAAAGGCTGAATTAGAAGGAAATAAAGGAAAAAGTTTATTTTGCAAGATTTCGCTTAATGGATCATATGGTTACGATGCAATGAATACACAAAATTACGCAAAGACTAAAATAATGAATGCACAGAAGGCACGCGTTGCATGTATGTCAAATAAGTTTAAAAACATAAGAGAAATAGGAGAGGATACGTATCAAGTGATGCTCAAAGATAGATTTTATAGATGTGATACATGTTTACAAGAGGCATTTTTTACTTTAGATAACGCAAAATACTGGTATTTAGTTTTCATTTATGATTTTATGTATAAATGCATGGATGTTAATCGTTTTCATTTCATTGAAGGTGATACTGATTCATCTTATTGGGCTATTGCTGGCGATCCAAGTCTTCCTAACACTCAAGCATTTCAGGCGATTGTAACCGATAAAAAATTTTATGATAAAAACATTTTCAAATTCGCACCTTTTGATTTCTTCTGTTTTGATGAGAAATTTAAACCTAAATTAAAGAATAAAGCTGAAGAAAAAGCACATGAGAAGAAGTTATTGGGTTTAGCAATTGAGAAACAAGGTGATAACATGGTGGCGTTATGTCCTAAATGTTATACTTCATTCAACGGTTCAATTGATGGAAGTGATTTTAAAAAGATTGCACAAAAAATGAAAGGTGTTAGTTTACGACAAAATAAACAATTAACACCTAAAAATTATTTGGATATAATAAATGATAAAGTGATATTTGATGGTCAGGATATTAATTTACAACTTAAAAACGGGTCAATGACTCGCTTAACAATCGGTAAGACTGCATTAACAGGAGCACACACTAAGGCTGTATGTTGTGAAAATGGATGTTGTATGCCATTTATTTAATACAATTTAAAATTTTATTTTTAATAAAATGCCACAGAAGAGACAAAAGGAACCAAATCGATTTATACCAAATGGTTTTAACTTTCAGATTCCAAATAATCAACCACAAAGAATTTTTCAAATCCCACCACAGCATCAACAGCCGCAACAACGACCACCACCACCACAACGTCAACGGAGAAGAACATTCACCCCTGAAGAAAGAAATTTCAATAATTTGATGCGTCAACAAAATCAAGGTTTGAGATTTTATCCGGGTAGTAATGGTATACATATAAGGCATCCAAATTTAGATAGAAGATATACCGCCGAGATTCATATTTTACCTAATAATACGGTTAATTTTGCTGGATTTTATGATCATCATCAGGAAATCTGGACTCCACCATTTGATACCGTTTTAGAAGGAGGAACCGTTAATGATGCGATTCAATATGTAAATAATGGTTTTGATACTATGATTCAAAGAGGTGGGCACCCTTAAAACATTTATTTTATTTTTATATAAATGGATAACGCAGATTTAGAAAATTTAATTGATGATTTAGTACTTAATCAAAATTTTCTTAATTATTATGAATTAAAATCATATCTCCAAAAACATAATAAAAATATAACGGGTGATGATATGGATTATTATTATTCGTATTATAAAAATGAAATTTTGAAATATCATGATAAAATAATTTCTAAAATTAAAGACAAAATTAAAAATAATGAATATACAAAGGGAAAAACTAAATCACAACTTAAACAGTTGAAAGATTTCAAAAATAAAGTATTAACAGAAGAAGATATTGATGAATTATATAAATTATATAATCCTGAGCCGCAAAAGCCAAAGGAACAAAAACAAAAGAAGAAAAAGCCGAAAACAACACCAAAAGAGAAAGTAGCAAATGTTCAACAGCTAAAGGTGCAAAACACCCAAGTCCTTCAGATCATAAATGATGCACAAGCTTTAATTTATGATTCATTAGTTAAACCATATTCATCCCGACTTTTAAATGAAGATCAACTTTTGGAATTCATCCTTCAACATAAACTCGAAGCGGGAAAGTATATCAAACCTTTATATACAGCATATTTAAAACAAATGAATAGAATACATCCAGAATTAATGAAGGGAGGAATGAAATCCAAAACTTCATCATCCAAAATCAAAGCAGATAAAATTAAACCACTTGCAACACCAAAACCTCCAACGACAGTACCTCCTCCTTCAGTTAATCCTTCATCATTCACTTTATTATATCCATTTCAAACATTAAAGAAGCAAAAAGATTTTAAAAAGGATTTCAAGATATTAAATAAACCAATTGACCCGAAAATTCAACCGTTAAAGGAAAAATTTAGTCGCCCTTCATTTGCACCATATCCATATTCATACGAAATCGATCATCTGGAATATTCAAAAGGAAACCTTACTTATTTATTTGCCATTAACATTAACACTAGATATTTATATTGCATTCCAGTGAAAGGGAAAACAGAACAGGAAACAAGAAGAGCTATTCAATACTTACTAGATCATGAAAGTGTAGATAATATAAGGGGTGATGGTGATAAAGGATTTCAGGCAACTATGGCTCATTATTTCCCACAAATTAATTTTTACTTTTCATCCTCTCCATATACGTTTCATAATAAAATAGTTGATGCGGTAATGAGAACTCTTAGAGATGCGTTAGGAGTTAACGGTCAGATATACTGGGATGGAAATCATGACTCCATCATACAGCAGTTAGTATATTATTACAATAATACATGGCATAGAACTATAAACATGAAACCAGTGGAAATGAAAAATGATATTTCAAAAGAATGGGAATATATTAGAAAGCAAATGGAAAGGTTAAATGATGTTAAACGTGAACAAATTAATTCGGGCTCATGAATTTTAAACAAGGGGATAAAGTTTTGATTCATCTCGATTATGGAAAAACTAATAAATCAATGACAAAAGAAGACGAAGATTTGATACAATAGCTGAATTTGTTAGATATATTAACGCAATGCATTAGTTGAGGTTAACAATAAATTAATAGAAATTCCGATTTATTTTATTACTCCATTATATTTAAATAATATTTAATTTTTTTATTTCGTAAGAAAATGAGTGACAACAAAGCAGCCAAGAGTCCTGATTCAATTAAGATTCAGAGTCCAGACGATGAATATAAAAAGAAACTAAACAGAATTAAATCAAAAATATGCTATTACAAAAAGAAGCCGCAATGCGGTGGGGCTGATGCCCATAAAACTAAAGTAATTGAAAACGATAAAGAGAGGAAAGAAATAATCGAAAAATTAGAAACTTACCGTTCAATCCTTAAACTGAGTGAAGCAAAAATAAAAGAATTTAATAGAATAAATAAATTGATTGGAAGAGATGAATTTAATAAAGATGAATTTTTAAACTCTATCCAAATTTAATTTTTATTCCTCTTCGACAACGTCTCTTCGAGACGCCGAACCCTTCTGGGTTCTTCTTTCCATCATTACTGCATAACCGCATCTTCTCGGTTTTCGTGGTTTGTTGTTTTTAATTTGTTCTTGCATCATTTTTATCATTTCCTCCCTTGTTATGATTCGTGGTAAATTTTGAGCTTGTGGGGTATCCATTTATATAAAAATAAAATTTTGTTATCAGTTATTTTATCATCATTTTATTAAGTTCATCTTTAGTTAATTTGAATGATAAGAAAATTTATTTTTGAATAACTGAAGGTGTCACTACGTCACCATGTGTCACCGGGTTAATTAACTTCTCTTAAAATTACTGACAATATGACATTTAGACAACAGGTACGAAAGGAGGAAGGCATTTATGAATTATTTTTGAATAACTGAAGGTGTCACTACGTCACCATGTGTCACCGGGTTAATTAACTTCTCTTGAAATTACTGACAACATGACATTTAGACATCACAGCAGGATTAATGCAAAAATAAATTCAAATCATACTTTATAAAGCTTCATTTACAGGTATTTCATCGTCAGTAAATGAATCCTCATTATCGTTTGGTTCAACCTGTTTATATAATCCTTTCATTTCTTCTTTCAAAACATAACACCATGTTTGTTTACATCTATTCTTCTCTGTTTCCTATCACATTTATCCTTAATGCTCATTTGAAATTTTTGTCTTTCATGTCTGATGGTTTGCAGAATAGAGCATTTTTACACGTCATACCTGCACACAATTCATCATAATGTGTATTTATCCATTCATCTAAAGGATTTGTTGATAATTCTATTAAATCTTGTTTGGCTTCAGTCATCGGTATGATTCGTACATTAAATGATGAAAGGTCATAATTGAGGAAATATGTTAAAAGGTTATCATAAAATTCCTTTGTGCATGAATCCATTAAATACTTGAAGTAATCAAATTGACCCTTAAATTTACCATTAACTCTTAAAACTACGTATCTTCTGTCTCCAACTTCAATTTTGACAGGGTAGACGTTTAGTTACCAAAATGAAATTGGCAACATTCTGAGCAGTTCTTCTGGGTTGATTCTTTTCATTAATTCTTATTTGATTATCCGTAATAATTGATTTCAAAGCGTTGAAGTTTGCGAGTCTGTCTTCACCACATTCTTGAGTTCATTAAGTACAAGAAACATTTTATTCTCAACTACTGAATTGAAATTACCCGTTAGCTCACTTATTTCAGTAATGTTTTTACATGAATAACCGGCGAGAAGTTCAGAAATAATGTCTGTAAATCTGTTTTTAACCTGTTCCCTGAAGTCCTTTCAAAATAATTGCTGTTTCATTCTTGATTCCAGGATGTTGAATCATTGATGCAATCCAGCCGAGAAGGTATTTATACACTTCATCGTTATTATCACATATGGCTTCTTTAATGAAATTCATAAACATTCAATTTTTGAGTAATCTGGTTTTTCGAGAACGTTGTATTTATAACCCTGAAACGTTGAGAAAACATCTGGAGAATCAGATTTAAAGCAAACACCCTTAACGGTTAATGAGGATAATTGATTTAGTAGTACATCCCATGCTGTTATTGTTTTACCTTCTTCTTTAAATAATTTAATCATTTTAAGTGACTCTTTCATGGCTGATTGAAGAACGAATGATATTTGATTCATTTTGTCGTGGATATTATAGTCCTTTTGAATGAAATATTTATTTCCACAATCTACAAAACGGATTACACGTGATAAATCCTCAATTACTTCAGAACTGTTTTTATACTGATGATTTTCAGCCTTGCGTCTAATATCTGTTATCAAGAATGAATCATCAAGTTTTTATATCAAATGTTATTTTTGGCTTACGTAATAAAGGTAAAACGTATTCATCATAATATTCTTTTTGATATAGTTTTAGAATCTTCACTAAAACAAATGGAGAAGTCATTAAATGTGCATATCTACTACGTGCTTTTTCAAAATTACTTTTTGCATTTTCAGTTAAGCTGCAGAAGTTATAAACGTTATCGTAGGCTTCATTAATTAAATGATTAGGTAACGAATTTAGCTTGAAACAGTGTGAATAATGTAACTTCTTTTTCTAAATTCATGTTTCCACCGTCATTATGTACTTCAAAATCACTGATGCCATCAACTATGCTCTGGGCAAGTTTATCGTCAATGTTTACATCTTTGTTTTCATTCATGATAGTCTTTATTTCTTCGTTCTTCTGTTCAACTCTTACCTTAATATTCAAATCATTTAATATATCATTCACTGTTCTGGTTATGGTCGAGTCGTAACTTCCACGAATGAATGAGTATGTATTGATTGGTTCTGTTGCATTCTTGCGAACTCTTGAATCAGCCATAACTACTAAAGAACGCTTTGAATCATCCATAGAAGTCATTATGTCAATATCATAATCATTGCAGGAATAGCATTTAATCATTCTGTTCGAAACTGAATAGAAGAAATTAGTGTTACAATAAATGTGAAGACCTCCTGAAGCGGTTTTAACGATAACATCTTTATCCGAAAGTTTTGATAAAATATCTTTTCTAACTGTTTCTTTAAGTTCATCATTGTATGATTTATTGATATCAACATCTATAATCGTTAAATTTGAAATTTTATTTACTAATAAAGCCATACCAGTTTTCCTTCCTCTTCCTCCATCGTGTTTGAGGTAGTTATGTAAATCAATCTTGTTTTCACCAATTCTTTCGTTGAGGGTTTTAGTTTCTGCCACAACTAATTCCTCAGCTAATGAATCAATAACTTTTTCATCAGAAACGATATAGTTACTGTTGTTGTTTGTTGCTGTCATTTATATAGGAATAAAAAAAATAAAAATAATTTTAAAACTAACTTTATTTTTGGACTGCATCAAATTTCCTGGACTGTTGTCTAAATGTCATGTTGTCAGTAATTTTAAGAGAAGTTAATTAACCCGGTGACACATGGTGACGTAGTGACACCTTCAGTTATTCAAAAATAATTCATAAATGCCTTCCTCCTTTCGTACCTGTTGTCTAAATGTCATGTTGTTCGCTCTTTTGGAGCTCAGGACTTTAAGCAGCTCTGAACCATGCGAATACAGTTATAAATGGTGGCATATAATCTTCACCCGAGCCCGTTGGATTTGTTGTGAAAGTATGGACATGATTTCCTCCTGGTTCAGTTGGTCGAAAAGTCTTTTTTGCTGAATTGTTATAAGATGGAGATAAAACATCATAGCCAGCTTTATAGTCTGAGTTGTATAATGGGTGGTCTCTTAATGAGTGGCTATGGTCGCCAGAAAAGTTTGTCGTTCCTGTATGAGTGTGCGCAGGTAAGTTTGCTTCAGTAATTTTCTTCGAACCTCCTGTTTGCTTTGAAGAGTTAGCACAGTATAAGAATTTGTCTACAATCTGCTGCCACGTACCAAAACCCAGAACTGTTGCGGGATTTGTTGAATTCATTGATGTATATATTGAACCAATGGGGTAAATCATCTCAAGAATTGTATTTAATCCATTATGAATATTGAATTTATTATATAATATTGAATTTGGGTGAGTATTTAAAACTGGTCTTGTTATCAATATTAACATATTATTTTTGAAAATTGCTTTTCTAACATCTTGAAATTTTGTGATTTCAGACCAGTTTCTTACATCACTACTGATATTTACTAAATCACCACATCCTAAAGCAATGAAATACCCATCAATATAAAACAAATTGCAAAATCTATAATTTCGAGTAAGTTTTGGAGTGAATGAATAAACCAATTCCCAATTTGATAAATCCTGTGATAAATAAATATGTCTGTTATAACTTACAGGATATGAATAGACCATTCCACCTGAAACGAGAACATAAACATTTGATCCATAACATAAAGCTTCAATGTCTCCATCAGCTTGAAAAATTTGTTCAAATTGACCTTGTGGTATTGAAGATGATCTATAAATTTTATCATTTTATAGGATAAAATACATGTTGTTAATGTAATACCACTTACTTGTATAATCAATTTTCAAATCTGATGACATCATACTAAACATATAATAATTTATCCCATCCTCACTAATGAAAATTTGATTGACTTCATAAATTAGTACCCATTTATTATTAACGCATCTAATAGGATTATTTGGATATTTAAATTTAGCATCTTGATTTAAATTACATTTGAACCATTGGATACAATCGAATGAATAACAAGGGCAAAAATCATCTCCAACCGTTATCATTCCCATAAATTTACCGTTATTATATTCAACATATAAAATTCTTGGATTAATGATTGGCTTTCGTGTATCAGGATTCAAAACAGATGGAGTAAATGATTCATAGTTTTTAAAATCATTTGTTTTAAAATAATAAAGCACCCCAACTATATAAAATAAATACGTGGTCACTCCATCGAAACATATCAATTCAAAAGAATCTATATCAAAGGTTTTATCTGATGATTTCATAAAATTTAAAAATGGTGGAGTAAAATAGACCTCTGATTGTTTTATTTCTTCATTAACAAATGATATATCAGCTTTCTTTGCTAACTCAGTATTAATGAATGAAATAACTTTTTCCTTATCTGCTTTCTTCTCTAATTCATTATTAACATATTCCTTATCTGCTTTCTTCTCTAACTCATCGTTAACGTATGTTTTATCTGCTTTAAGGTCTAAACATCCTGAAACCCATTCTGTATCAGCTTTAACTTTAAAAGTCTCCAATGTCCATTCATGATACCATTCAACTTTTTCTTTAATTTCATTATCTTTTTCATCAACATAAACCAAATTCGCCTTCTTATTTAATTCATTATTAACATATTCCTTATCTGCTTTCTTCATTAACTCACTATCCACATATTCCTTATCCACCTTCTTCATTATGTCATTTAGGAAACCTTCTATGAATTCCTCATTTAAATTAAATCTTCCAATCTTCAAAACTTTAGGAAATGCATTTAATGCGTAATATCTCTGTTCTTCTGGTGGAATTGATGTTATATCATCCGTTATTCCTTTAATTTTTGAATTCATAAATAAAATTTCTTTTATATTTGATATCACTGCACCACCTTTGCAAACGAATTCGAAATGGTCATTTTTCAATACTATCTCCAAATCTCCATATTTCAACCTTTGCGTTTGTTCTGCCGTCTTTGAATTATATGCATATGTGGCGTATGTAATGGTCTGAAGGACCTGGGCGCTTTGCGCCTTAAGTTGCTGTTGTTTAATCATTTATTACGATTTAAAAATAAATATTTAATCCGTTATCTCATCAGCTATTTTCTCTATTTGAAATTGCCATAATATTTCATTCATAAATTCTAAATCACAATCAAATAGGTCAGTTATTCTAAATTTAATATTTGATAAATCTTTTGAATGAAGAATAAATGAATTCCCGGATAATTGAAACGGATATGATAAAGAAAATGTGTTTAAGTTGATGGATAAAATGTTTTGTATTGATGGGTAAGAGTTAGGGTCTAATGTTTGATGTGAAAATCTCATTGGGGTATTAACTTTATCACATTTGATTAAAATGAAATTGGAACCAGTGTCAGAATACAAAACATCCCCAACATCTTTTTCAAAATTTAATATCCCCAACAATGAACGAAGATGAGGAGTACAAAATTTAATTTTCAGCGGAAATTTAATAAGGTTATTTATTTCATCAAGTTCAAAAAGTTTATCAGGTTTTGATTTAAAATTTTCTTCATACCATACGATAAATGATTCATTTAAATAACTTAAAATCATGTTAATATCCCATTTCGCTATCACATTATTTATATACATATCATACGTTTTTTCAAGGTCATCTTTAATAAATGATATATAATCTGAAGGGTCTAAAAGAATGGGATTAAATTTACCACTCACAGAAACGAGAGTAACATTATAAATTCCGCTAACTGTTAAATTTAATTCACAGTTATTATTCGAAATAATATTGATAATTGACATTTTTTATTACGATTAAAAATATGGTAAAGCGTTATTTTCCAGTGATAAATAAAACTAGAATAAGATTACCTCAAGAATTCATAAATTCAACGAATAAGAAATTCATTCATGTTATAAATTTTAGTGTTTTCAGAAAATATGAGTCAGTGTCATATTCATCAACAGGTTATATTTCACTTCATTCAAATTTAGTTCAATCAAACCCATATAATGACCATTTCATAAGATTTTCAGATGGTATTAAAAATGTAATTGATAGATTAAAATATGAACAGATTGACAATATCGAATTTTTGGAATTTTGGTTTAAATATCCCGATGGAAAAAAGATTGAAGTTAAAGATAAAGCTGATACTATAACAAAAACAATTACAATGACCGATCCGGATAGTGGGGAACAAAAAGAAATAAAACAAACGATAGAAACTGGTGAAAGGTCAATTATTATTGATTATGATTCAAAGGATTATTATTCGATAATGTTAATGCTTGAATATTAAATAGCCTTAACAAAGAATTTTTCAAGTGATATTTTATATTCATCAACTATTTTATTATAAATATCATTATATGTTAAATGAAGTTCAGTTGTTGTTCCGTTCTTTGATATCTTAATTGTGCTAATATCCTTTATAGGATTTATTTTTGCAACTGTTCCGCAGCATGAAACCTCATCATCTATGAAAAATTGAATCTTAACGTCTGAATCTTGAACATCACAAAGAATGGCGATAATGTGAATTAATGATTCATAAGGTAAAATAATTAAACCGGATTGATCAATTAAATTTATTATTGAATCATAATTATTAATTATTATATCACGGTAAATTTTCATTAATTCAGAATTAATGTCTATTTTATATGGGTTCTCGATGTTTGATGAAAGAGGCGGGGGTATGTTGGATAAGTGGGAATTTCAACAGGTTCTTTACCGGGTTCAGATAAAATGATTGGGTCTCCATCTCTGGTTTTCTTCATTCTCCTCATTCTTCGGTAAGTCACGAGTTAATAAATTTGGTTGAGTTGCTGACCTTGTTAATTCAGGGCTAACATTAACTTTAACATTTTGAATAATTCGTGATTTATCATCATTTACGTTATAACCAACCGTAATCTCTGCTTTTGCGTTAGTGTTCTTTTGACTAGTGAAACGTCTTCTCATTTATAATCGAATAAAAAAATATATTTAAACTTTTATTTTGCTGGAAGTTTTGAATCTATTATTCCCTGTATTTGTTCTTGAAGTTGATTTTTAGCTGGTTCATTGTAATTAATAGACCTAATATATTCATTAATTGCATTCTTATAATCATCTGATTTCTCAAATTTTCTTTTATCTGATTCCTTAACTAAATCATAAGTTAAACCTCGTTGCTGATATAATGGTTTCTTAATTAAATCTTTGAATGCTTGAGATAAAGCACCTGATGCAATTCTTGCTACTATAATTGGTTGGAATTGATGTTTAAGTTCATCTTTAACATTTGCGAAAACTGGATCGAATAAAGCAACTTTAAAGAATTTCTTAGCTGAAATTTCAGGTCTAATATTTGCATATTGACCATCAAACTGGTTAGAATATCGTGGTAATCCATCCGGTCCCTCTTCAATAGCATTTAATTCTTCATTGAAATAAGAATATGGATTATAACGGTATGAATTAATTGGACCATTTTCACCTTCTCCAATGTATTGTTTAACAGCTTTTCCATTTTCATCAAATTGCATAGGATAACGTTCATTATATGCTTTACGTTTAGGATAATCAGTTATAGTTAATTTATAACCATTTATGACTTTAATATTACCTTGACCATCAGTAACGAAAACTTCATTTATACCATCAGGTTTTCCATTTGGACCCGTAATGTCTGCTTCGTGTGCTTCCCAATTTGGACCTTGACGTTTGGCATATGCTTGAGCTTCTGGTAATGTTAAAACGTTTCTCATTTGTTTAACATCTTTTTGAAGACCAGCAACAATATGAACTAATTCTTTCATTCCATCAGGAACTTTCATAGTTCTATTATATGCACCCTTTTTGTTTGTTCCTTGTTTTAATGGAACCTGTAGAAGATTTGCTATTTCTGTCATGTTTAATTATAAATAAAAAATAAAAATTAATTATAAAAAGTTAATCAAATTTAACACTCCTTTATTTAAATCAACTATTATTTTTCCATGTTCACCTAATTGCTGATATTGTGTGTAAAGTTCATTAATGCTCATTGGTAAATTCACTTGATAAAGCATAACGTTCAACTGTTGACGACTAAACCCACTGAAAATGAAAAGGGTTGATAGATTTGATTTAATGTTTGTGCTTAATGCTTTGAAGTATTGAACAGCCATAAAGAATGAACACTGAATGTGTCGACATTGAGTTAATAACTGATTAAAATATGATTTCTCATTTGTTATTAGTTTTGATTTCACTGCATCATCTAGAAAAATGAGTGAATGCAAAAATTCTCTATCAAAATTTGAAATAGAAAGTGTTTCAAATAATTCATCCCGTTGTTTATCAATAATTTTATCCTCTAATCCTTGCTTCTTGATTGTATTATATAATTCTTTATACATTAAAAAGTTTTTTAAATAATCTTCTGCTTCTTCTTGTGATAAATAAATAATTGGAATTTTGATTAAATGCTTTAAAGATTCAAATGTATCATCTGAAGGTGAACCTGAACGGTTGATATAAATTAACACATGTGAATAGGGGGAAGTGTTAGCAATAATGATAATTTGTTTTAATATCGTTAATGTTTTACCTTTATTTTGTTTACCAATTGCTGCAGTGATTGAATTTAAGTAACATTCAGAATATGGAATTTTCATTAATTTTTCCTTAGATAGAGCATTTCTATTATCACTCAATGCTTCATTAATCATATCATCTATGTATGTATTATATACTCCTGCTAATTCTTCATAAGGAGTGTATGAATTTAAATCCATTTAATCAAAAATAAATTTATAATTTTAAACATTTCTATTCATCAATATTTCATCATATGAACTTCTATACTGTGGTGGTGTACCTGTTGGATGATATTTCAAACCTTCATCCGGTGTCCATGTCCAATATGTAGTCCTAGTAAACCAAACCTGAGGAGGATTTGTCACCTTTGAACAGTAAGTGTCATTTTCACCCTGAATGATTGGATAAGCTTTCACTTGTACTGTAACTTGTGAGTTGAAAGTTTCTAATCCATCAAAGAATATACCCGCTCCATCACGTTGAACTGGAATAGTGCATAAGAATGAAGTTTGGTCTTTCCATGTTCTAGCTAATGGCGTGCCATCATCTGCATTCAGTGGTCTAGTTAATGAGTCCTCGTATTCTTCTGTGCATTCATTCACTCCATCTAAATCAGAAGCTTGAAGCATACGTGTAAAGAATATGTCGCCCACTGTGGTCATCGCTTGATCGGGGAAGTTTCTGGAATCTATAGTGACCTGAAGACCTCGAAGCATTGGATTTTCTAAAACTGTTCTTTGCATTGCATTCTTCGGAAATGCTAACACAACATCTGTAACATTATGAAGAGCGTATGAGAAATCTGAGCTGATACCTTCAGGAGTGATGCAACCTCCATTTAGTGAACGAACGTCAATATGTTGAGCTGGAATCATGAATGGATCTTCCTTACTGAATAAACGTGGTATTGCTTTAACTGATTCTTCAATTAAACCGTATCCTGGTGTAATGCATTTATCCTCTAAAACTTCCATCTTTGTGCATGAAATAATAACGTCATCAACTGTTGCGTCAGCAGATGTAGCGGCTAAGCTTGTAATTAATTTGGCAGGAAGTCCGATTTGTTGGAATTTGCGATCATATTTATAAACATGATTCATAATCTTTTCATAATTTTCATCAGTTATCTTTTCATAAACGTAATTTTGTAAATCAGCAACTCTTAACGGGTCAACCTGACAAAATACTAAAGTATCCCTGAAAACATAATATTTAAGAATGATATCACCAAATGATTTAGGATAATCATCGAACGCCTGAAATGCTAACAAATCATTTACCGGAATAATCATATCAAAAGTGACATCAACTTCTTCATTTGCTTTCTTGAAAACTTCTGAAGGGTCAATATATTTACCACATACTGAGTTATCATATTTTTGAACATTATTATATAACGAATGAACAAACTTTTTAACTTTCCTTTCTGATTTTGGTTTATATGTTGCAAATGCGAAAGATTCACGGGCGCAATCCATCTGAAGATAACCGGCATCACCTCTTTCGGTTTCTACTTCTAATTGTTTAAAGCTTTGATTTGATGATTTGTAACCAACGAATAAACGCATGCATTTAAAAGCGGCATCACATGTGAAAACTTTATTTGAAACTAGAGTTGCTTTAACTTTGCGTTTAATATATGTGTCACCTAATTGGTTCACATCATGAGCCGGATTTGTAATTCTTAAATGAGTTTGTTTATCATCAAAATATGGAGCATCAGAGTCATAGCATGAACTTTCAAGTTCTCTATAATATCTTCTACCGTCATTCTTTGCGAATATTTCATTTATCTTTTCGAATGAATGAAACACATTTCCATTAATCGGTTTAGTGTTTGGCACCAAATAGTTAGTCGTCATTTATTAATAAATAAAAAATCAAAATTAAAAGATGAAAATGAAATTTTAATTTTAATGAAATAATCAACTATGGCTGCAGGTATATTTAAGAAACTGTGGGATAAAGTAAAAAGAGGAGCGAGTAAAGTTTGGGAAACATTGAAGAAGGGGGCAAATTGGATATTTAAGAATAAAGAAGCAATTAGTGACGTTGCTGAATCAATAACGCCAAAAGCTGCCCCAATAAGAGAAGTTTTAAATAAAGGAGAAAAAGTTTATCAAAGACTACAACCAATACTAAGATAAAAATAATTTTAAGCCGCTAAGCAGCGAGATGATCCATAGGATCTCATATTTATTTTTCCACTATCTACCTCCTATTTTATTAAGTATTCCTTCAGCAATTCCACCAACTGCGTTACCTGCTTGTGCTCCCATCGCCGGATTACCTGCTTTAGTACCTAATACTCCACCTATGATAGTTCCTGCCGTTTTCGCTACTGGTGCCAAAAAGTTTGCAACGGGTTTAATAATCTTTTTATAAACCCAACCCGCAGCTTTCTTAATTCCATCCCATAATTTTTTAAAGAATCCCGCCGCCATTTCTGATTTAATATTAATTAAAAAATATATTTCATCACTTATATTCTAATTTTTATTTAATGATAAATGAAACCGATTTTAAAAATAAATGAAACAGAGGAGGAAGAAATAAATGAAAGTGAAAATGTTCAACAAAAAATAAACGTTGTTAAACCAATTACTGAAATAAAAATTTTTTCATCTGTTGAAGAATTTAATGACTATTATGCTAATAATAAAAAATTATTTGAAGAATTGACAACATGTAAATTGAATAAAATGTTTAAAGTTGATGGATTCAAAATTTCAAAAATAAAAGGGGTGATTAGTTTGAAATCTATTCCTCAATCAAGAATCACCTCATTAATGAAAATTGATGATTTAACAAAAAGAATAGAAGAGATTGAAGAAAGAATGAATCAAATAATTGATTTCATAAATTCAAATAATCATTAGTTTCTTAAAGTTCTATGTTGAACTCATCAAATTCATCTTCATCATTACCATTACCTTTAGCGAGTTTATTTACTCTTTCAACTTTATCTTTTGATAGTCTTTCGTTTAATTTTTTCTGAAGTTTTTCGTTACCAAGTTCTAAAATTTTACATGGATGATATTTAAACCCGTTAAATTCTTTTTCCTCAGTTTTAATCATTAATCTACAAAGAACTTTAGTGAGGTGGTTTTGTTGTTTAAACCATTTATCCTTAATATTTGTTATAAATTCAATATCCGGAATTAATTCCCAAATTTTTGAATTTTCGATTAATTTACCATCAAATGCAAAAGCAATAGGTTTAATATTAAACTTACCTTTAGAAAATAAACTTTGTATGTAATCATCAAAATAAACGTCTACTTGTTTAACCTGGGTGAGAATTGGTGAAAGTTTATCCATTAATTGATTCACAGTCACGAATTTTGATTCACTCATTTCTTACGAATTAAAAAAATAAATTATTCAAAAATGTAAGACATGAATTTTTAAAGTTTATTTTTTAAAAATTTTTTTTATTTTTTATTTCATTATGGTAGTGAATCTTTTATTCATGAAAATAATTATTTCTAATTTCTTTTACTCTCTCGTATATACTAGATTTAAAGAATTCAGAACATTTCCCATAATCTCCTAAATGTTTTCTTATCTTATTGGTTTTCCATTCATTATATGAAACTGTATAAACTTTATCTTTATCTTTGCATCTTTCATCACTTCCAATATATTTATATTTCAATTTTGATTTATTGGTTTCATATTCATTAACGTTTAATAATTCACAGTCTTCCTTTTTAAATAAATGTTTTATGTATTCAGGATTAACAATTCTATAATATTGCTTCCCTTTAAATCTTTGAATATAAACAGGAACACCATCCTCTAAAATTCGATAATCTATTTTATCTGGTTTTACTTGTTGGGTCATTTATGTAAGAATAAAAAAATAAATTATTTTAAAAATAACTTTAATTTTTTAATGGTTTATAAATAAATATATTTTTATTTTTTATTTCATTATGTATGGGCTGAGTGTAAATGTCTTACAATTTTGAAAATTTTTTAAATCTTGATTTATTCAAAAACGTAAGAATAAAAACCGTAAGAATCATACATTTTTTACTTCATATGTTAAAAAAATGATACAAAATCGCTCGATATTGTATGAATTCTTACGTTTACAAAAAAAGTCACAAAACCCATCATATCCTACTACTAAAAATATATTTCTAATAGATATACATTTCTTATGTATCAATGAACTTACTGTAGCTGATAAGAATGTTTCTTGATGTATTAGTTCATTCTCTTGTATTATTCATTTTGAAGATGAATGAGAGTATGTATAAGGATGAACGGATAAACGAATATACTATGTATTACATCTGAAACTAATATAACAATTTAATCAAACAAAACGTTCCCTTGTTGTAAAGGAAATTAAATTAAATAGAATTCAAGTCATCAATTGCATTGATATCTTCTTCTTCCGAATATGAAAAGTAAAAAGCAATTACAGCAAGTGCTCTAATTATTCCATCCGAAATAGAATTCACTCCACAGCCACTCAATGGAGATTTAAGTATATTTTTAAGTTTATGCATACATGGAGTCTGTGCAGTAGTTGGGCAGTTAACATTTGGGAAATCTGTTAATGAAAAATATCCACAACAATTATATCTTCTTTGAAGGGTTGTTAATTCATTGCTTTGGTATCCTTCAGCCCAAGCTTGAGTATTTAAGATGAAAAATTTATCTATATCGTATATTAAAACGTAACCAAAATAAAGTTCGATAAATATTGTTGGAATTGAGATAAGAGCTGATGCAAATGGAAACAATCTGTATTTTGTTCGAGAAAATCCCCACATGAAAAGGAAAAGCATGAATGAAGAGAATATTGAAATTTCTAAAATTCTAAAAGGAGTATTTGTTATTAAAACAAGGCCAGAACTTTTCATCCATTGAACTATAGAAAATGCATTCATAATCGCTGTCATCATAATACACCCATTTAGAAACAAGGCTAAATAATATTCTTTCTTCATATAATAATGATGGAAATAAAGTTAAGATTGACATTGTTTTCGTCAAACAAAAATGTGTATATTGTAATTTTGTTGAAAATGCATGATATACTAAAATACAATATTTATCGAATTCAAAATAACAAAAACATAATAATTTATAATAAAAACACTAACAAAAGAATAATATAATGAAAAATAATAGAAATGAAAATTGTAATCAAATTCACTTTGTTTTTCTTAAAATTCATTGAGAAACAAGTATAATTTCAATGAATTCAAAAATTAAATTGAAAATTTTGATAATTAAATTAAATTTTGAATTATTTGGATTCTCCGTAGAGTTGATCACCTACTTGATTTGCAAGTTCTTGTAATTCATCAGGGAAATCTTCATCCAAGATTCTCATCAATTCTTCGCTGATATCAACCGAAAAATTTTGATTATGAGATGATAATTCTTTGACAATATTAATAAGAGCTGTTAACACATTAGGATTATCATCATCCATACATCCATCAATAAATCTGGGGATGTATTTAAGTTCATTTTCTGTAGTTAAGTAATAACCTCTCGAAACAAGGCTACTTATTATATCTATAATCTTAACTTTCTCTTTATAATTACTTGTACTGTAAAGTTGTGGTCTACTTAAAAATTTGCTATTTATAACAATTTCGGCAGCTTTTTGAGACGCTCTAGCTGATTTTGCAATCACATCATAGCATACTAGTGATGTTATAGTAGGAACTTGTAATATTTCAAAGACTTTTTCTAATAATCCTAATCCAATGTATTTATCAACGATTTCTTCGCTTGAAAATAATGGAAGCATGCATTTCATGGAATATTTAACACATCTTATATCATTTGAGAAAATCAAATTGAAGATTTTGTCAGAAGTTCCATCTGTACAGAAATTTGTGTAGTATCCGGTTTCTTTTGATAGAAACATTGAAAATGCTTTGATTTTTGATGCGAGATTAAAGTCATTTTCTTTCATTGTTCGAATTGTCAACGCAAAGAACGAATAAGCTTCATTTGCTTCATTCTGTGAGAACTGGTAGTGTTTAAGGAACTTATAAAGTAAATCAAACAATGAAGAAGAAAAATTTTTCATGTTTGGATCGTCTCCAAACGAAATTTGAAGAAAAGATTGGAATGTAGCGCACAATTGTTCTATTTCTATATCAGATGGTGGATTTTCATCATCTATATATTGCTCAATTATGTTTAAAATTGGTTGAAAAATGTATGGAAAATCTGGATTCAGCAAATTTACGATTTGAGAGATAATATTGTATTGAGCGAGTACTTTTCTTGGATGTCTCAGAGAATTGACCATATCTTTAAGTGACAAAATAGATATTTCTAAAAATCGAGTATATTCTGTTTGAAGTATAGGAGAAACTACTTCACAAAGTAGTTCAGATGCATCATCCGTAAAATCTAAACGATCTTGTGTATTTAAAAATTCATACATTTCTTCCCAATCTTCAATATTCATATTATTTCGACATTTTTCCATTAAACTTATTAAATAAACGCAAGATATGTTATTATCATCCTCATTACCACCTACATTTTTGTTATCTTCTTGTATCCCATTAAAATGATCTTTATATTCTTCATCCATAATTTTTTTTTAAAAATCTTTGTAAAAAAAGGTGACTTTTGAATTTTTTTTTAATTATGTGGACAACTAATGAAAGACAAGAATTTGCAGCATGTTTAGCTGCAATGACATCTTATAGGAAAGAATGCCAAAAGGCTATTCTGAAAATGCACAAACAAGGACTAAGAACCGATGATCAATTAGCAAAATTAAATGAAGCAATAAATAACAATGCTAATCTTTTCGAATACATGGCAGAAAGAGGTCCAGAATCGTTTGGACCTGAAAATGCTAACATGTTCCCTAAAATTAATATTCATTTCGATGATCAAGACTTAAATCAATTAGATGCATGCTTACACTCAGCGGCACGTGATTGGACATCTCTTGGAGATGCCGAGCGTGGTGAAGTTTATTCTCCAGTCATTGCCGCTTTGCATAAATACGTCCAGCCAAACGAAGAAGTACTTGTTCCAGGATCTGGACTGTGCAGATTAGCAGTAGAGATAGCACAGTCTGGTTTTATAGCAGAAGCTAACGAAAGTTCTTTTGTTATGTTAGTTATGGCTTTTATTTCAATGTTTTCTGACGGAGCTCAATTTTTAATATTCCCGTTCGTACATCAGATATCAGGACTCGACAAGTTCGAAGATTCTCTGATTTCTGCAGTTTTTCCTGATTTAAGTTCTTCTTTGGCCGATCCTGGTCTTTCTTTAGATCCACCATCATTGATAGAGTCCAGTCGTCTTGTTCTCAAAGCTGGTAAGTTCGAAGGCGTTTACGCAAACGTTTCTGAAAAATTTGGAGCAATTGTTACTTGTTTCTTCATAGATGTCATCAGCGATGTACAAAATACAATCATAAACCTCCATAAATTACTAAAAGATGGTGGAATTTGGATAAATATCGGTCCAATTGTGAATCACAACCAATCTGTTGGATTCTTTTCACCACTCACCCTGGAAGACATAGATAGAATGGCTAGAAATGCTGGTTTCGACATTATCGAACAATCTCGCATTGATACTTCTTATAGCCAAAATCCAAAGACTCATGTTAAAACTAGATATAGTACTCAATTCTCTGTTTATAGAAAATAAAGAATAATATATAAACAACATTTATTTTGATTATTTTCCTGGTTTCTTGGCGCGTGAAGCTGGTTTTGGCGGTGGCTTTTTAGCAACATCCTTTTTGTCTGGTTTAGTTGGTTTGACGTCAATTGTTCCTTCTTCAGGAGTTAATGTAGCTAATAATTTATATGTATATTGTTTTGGGTCTTCTGTTGCACTAACTAAATAATATGTTTCACCAGCACTTAAAAACTGTGTTGCATATGTTGTAAGATTAGGGCGAAGAAGTTTGACGTTTCCATCTTTATCACTAAGATCTAATAATAGAGAAGAATCAAGATTTGCGCACTTTCTGATATGCTCTAATATAACTCCGCATTTGCAATTTATGTTAATTGGTTTATTTTGATCATTAAATCTAATATTTATCTGCATTTTTTTCCACTTTCAAAAGAACCGTTTTTTAACATTATGAGATTTTTAATTGAGAATGCAATTTATCATCCTACAAATAATTGATTTTTTAAAAAAGAAAATGGTCAAATCATATAAATATTTTCTTTGTTAATTTTTTGCTTGAATTCTCCGATCAATTCATGATTCATTAGAATATGTATTAGGTGTACTATTATATAAATAGTTAAAATTGTTTCTTTTGATGCTCTAAAAAAATATCAATCTCAAATTCAATGAATTTGTGCATTAATTTATTAATTCTATCTTGATATTATATTTTTAAAAATATCTACCATTCAATACCCTTGTCGATCAAATATTTCCGAGTGGTTGAAATTCAAATAAATTTGAAATTAGAAGAAGGGAGATTGTTAGTTATTTTGCCCAAAAGATAAGCTATTGATCCCATGGTTTTTAATGGAAAAATAAAAAAATTAAATCTATATTTTCTTAATTTTGCTCTAATATAAAGACATATTTTAATACACTTAAATAACAAAACAAGTTTAGACAGTAGTTGAAGAATACATCGACGAAGCGCTTGCAGATGATCCGCATAAAGCTAAAAATGAGTAAGCAACAATTGCAACTGCAAACCATCCGCTAAAACCGAGTGTAAATATCGAAAGTAGCTGTAATATTAAATATATAAAGTATACTAAAAGTACGTGAACGAATTGTGAAGGTGTTAAAACAATCTGTATCGAAAACTTAAGAGAATTTAATGCTGATATATTTTTGCCTTCAAAAATGAAGCAGCCTTGGTATAGTGAGAAAAACACTATAAAATTAAAAATTACAAGTTTGACAAGCGTTGATGGCTTTCGTATATCTGCGGATGATAAATTGTCTAATAATAAGTAACTTGATACTAATTTCGAAATGATGGTAAGTGCTCCTTGTAAAGATAAAATGTATTTAAATGAATTTACGATTTTTTCGCCATTAATTATCGAAAACATAGTTGAAATAGTAATCATATATATAATAACAAAATAAATCGATAATAAAATTGAGCTGTGAATGAAATATAAAAATGCTAAAGGAATGTTAAGTACGGGAATAAGCATTATTGTCCTTAATGGTCGTCTTTTAAGAAGTGCATATGAGTTAGAGAATAATTCGAAGAAATGAATAGAACTCGAACGATTAAATCGATTTAATCTCCAATATTCAAAATCTCCAATGTCTTCGAAATGAATTTCGTCACTCTGCCTTCGAATACGTCGTTGGTATTCTGGGAGATTGACTTTCAGTTGGTCAAAATCATCAGAGGAGTCACTATCCATATTTCTTCTAAAATTCCAGATTTCAAGGGGGTCGAACAATGGAAAAACAGAAATTGCCCAGATTTTGGCAATACAATATTCACGTTAAAATAGTAGTATTTGTCGATTTCATACAAAAAGCTAAAAAAGATCTCAATAAAATTGAGTTAAATATTTCAAATTTACGATCAATCATCTATAAATATGAGATAATATTGTTTTTGCCTGTTTCAGCTTCTTTAAACGCGCTCTCATTCGAAATATTATAATTTCTACTTTTTATTCAAAATTGTGGATTCAGTTTTAGCATTTCATGTTTACATTATACTTTGAGTAAACAATGGTATAGCTTATATTGCTCTTTATGCAATAAGTAACCAAAATTGAATTAAATTAACTATTCTTAGGGTTTAAATGAATGACCTATAAATTGAGAGCATAGGATTGCATATACTTCCTGTAAAAATTCTTGTTTACTAAGAAATTATCATTTCTTGATTCAAATTTACGCAATTTTTAAATATCAACCTGGTATTCTTAATAAATAAGTAATATCTATAATCCATTCAATCAAAAAACAATTGCGAATCTATGTCCTTTAGAGGGTCCATGGCATCATAGCCGTCCAAACCGTTTTCGATCCTTTTCGAATGGAAGGTGTAAAGCTTTTTGGCAAGTACGACTACTCCGACGTCGATTTCAGCCAACTTGACCCAGCTCTTGTTGACTACATCTCAGTCCATGAAAAACAACATGTCATGGTTCCACACACAGCTGGCCGCTATGTTCATAAGCGTTTCCAGAAGGTCTCCTGCCCACTTGTTGAGCGCCTCTGCAACCACCTTATGTCCCGTGGCCGTAACACAGGCAAGAAACTCCTCGCAATCCGCATTGTTGAGCACGCTTTCGATATCATCGCTCTCTCTACAGGCCAGAACCCAATTGTTACATTCGTCAAGGGTGTTCAGTACTGCGGCGCTCGCGAAGATTCAACACGTATCGGTGTTGGTGGCACAGTCCGTCGCCAGGCTTGCGATGTCTCTCCACTCCGCAGAATCGACCAGGCTCTCTCCTTGATCACAGAAGGTGTCCGCAAGGCTGCTTTCCGCTCATCCCGCAATATCGCTGAGTGCCTCGCCGATGAACTCATCGCTGCCTCAAACAACGATCAGACATCCTACGCTTGCCGCAAGAAAGAC
Source organism: Trichomonas vaginalis G3 (assembly GCF_026262505.1). NCBI lineage: Eukaryota > Parabasalia > Trichomonadida > Trichomonadidae > Trichomonas > Trichomonas vaginalis. The sequence continues at coordinate 14,181,291 of NC_067208.1, read as the reverse complement.
GAACTCGAGCGTATTGCCAAGTCTAACCGTTAAAGAGTTTTGAATGCATTCCATTTTCCACATATTGCACGCCTGAATAAAATATCATTCAAACAAAATACTAATTTTTCCCAAAAAACAATCAGCAAATTAGTAACTACCTTTAATGTTAATATTTTGAGGTAAATTTATTGGATATTTTAATTTTAAATTGCCTAAAATAAGGCACGTTCATCATTGTGAATGTTATTCATGTTAAATATAATAGTATGCAATCAAACTTAATATTAAGAAGTTTTTTAATTCAAATGCCTAACCTACTCATTTAATGGCATTGGGTCTGTTTAATTCTGACATAATCATTTAAGCAAAGCAGGAATATAAGTAATTTATGCTCATTTTCTATATGAAATTAATATGGAAATGTGGTTGAATAGATAACAGCAATTTTTGGAAGATAGTTGATTCTTATTCCCCAATAAGTTCAATGATAGGATGATTGCTGCTTAAAATTCGTTATTAAAGAAAAATTTATAACAGGAATTAAAAATTTGGAAGCATTTCGATAAAGAAAGAATAAAAACATCTATTTAGAAATTCTCAACAAGATAACGTAAAAGTGGTGAAAAATTTTGTTTTGTTTTGGCCGATAAGGCAAAAATCTGTATTTTTCGATCGCCTTCGTCTTTTAATTGAAGGGATGTATATAAATCTTCCGCAGATATACAACCAGGTATATCTTGTTTATTTGCTATAACTATAAGAGGTTTATTTTTGTAATGTGCATCTTCAAAAAGTGATTCTAAATTATTTTGGCATTGTAATATTGATTCATAATCTGCTGCATCTACTACGTAAATAATTAAATCTGCTTGCTTGGCATATATACTCCATAAAAATGTAAAACTTTGGCTACCACTCATATCCGAGACATTTACTTTTAAGTTACCGATAGATAAAGATGAAAATTGAGCTCCAATTGTTGGTGTTGTTGGAACAGTTGTATTTTGATTAGCCAACGCCTTTACGAAAGTTGTTTTTCCGGCATTTGGAAGCCCTATAACTGTAATATTCAGCTCTTTTTTAATAAAAATGCTAAGGAGCCACTGCCAAAATCTTTGAAAAATGTCCATTTTAATAATGGAAAATCTCACCGATTATTTTTTGCATTTTCTAGCGGTTTTGATCTAAATTATAGGAATGAACTAATTAGGAATTTTTATCATAGATTGATCAAAATCTATCTTCAAATCAAAATTGAATTGGCAGTTTATATTTTACCTGGTACACTGCATTCATGCAATTTATTAGATTATTTAATATGAAAAATTGAATGTACTTGAAATCAATCGAATTTTTAAATTCAATTAAAATATATTTTGTAACGTTTGCATAATCTATCACCATATTTCATAAAATTTCATGGATTTCGTTTCAATTTAAAATCTGGCAAAATGACAGCTTGGCAAATCTGACAAATTTATCAAATTATGTATTTGAATAGAGATTCAGAGTTCGGTCTAAGATTTTCCTAGAGATTTTCAAATGTTTAGGCATAGAATCTATTTAATAAATGCTTTTGGCCCTAGGTGGATTGGCTTTCAGATTCAATTCTAATGGATTGATTATTTTCCTACAAAATATAATTTGTTTCAAGTAATATTAGTAAATGATTTACTAAAAATTACTAATTTCAAAGAACAAAGTAAAAGAATTGTCAACTTTATACCGCTCATTAAAACTGCATTCTACATATATAGCCATGCAGTTTATTTTGGATATTTTGCTCAATTATTTTGTTATAAAGAGAATATTAAAGAATTTTTACTAAATTTTGTCTCAATTTATGTTTTATGAGCTGTATCTTTAAGTCATTACATTTTCATTGTTATTTTAAGAAATTTGATAATTGCTATTATGTAAAAATTTCGATCGTAAATTTCATAAGATTCTTATCTAACTGTAATCTGTACTAATGCTAGAATTTCGGAGATAAATCGTAAAGCTAAATTCATGTTATATGACTAATTGAATTTAGAAACTATATATTGTATGGATATAAAAATATATCTGCAAGAATTGAGAATAATTACAATTCTCTATATTTGCATTATCTCTGCGGAATTGGTAAGTTATTATGTTATGATAAAATATGTTTTATATTGCTCACAGAGCGAGAATTTCATTTTCTTTATATATTTGTCACTTTTCGTCTGTACGTTTGCAAAAAATGTTGGAATCCCACTCAAGCAACTCAAGCTTGGAAGAGCGGGAAGAAGCATTAGAGAAACTGAGACTATTGGTTTCACAAAAACAACAGCAAATTGATGATTTATTATTATTAAAAGACCAAAATAGAGAATATAAACAGAAAATCAGGGAGTTTTCTGATAAAGTTATAAAGCAAAAGTCATCAATATCAGAAAAAAATAAAATGATTTCAAGAATATATCTCGAATTCGACTTAAATCTTGAATCAGATTTTCAGGAGAACTTAGAAAAGCTTATAACAATTGCAAAACAGTACAAAACCTATCAAAAGTTCATTAATTCAATAGGAATATTATTTAATATCGATAATCCTGAAGAAGATTCAAAAATTCAGGAAATAACGGAACAAATGATGCAATTTTCCGAAACATCTACAATATTAGAGAATGTACAAACATTGCTTCATTGTTCTAAAGACGAAATTCAAAAAGCCGTCGAAAATTTAGTACAAGAGCAAAAACCTAATCAAGTAGCTCATAATCATATTGCTGACATTCTTGAAATGACAAAATGGGATGCAGATAATACAGCTTCAGCTATTGGCTCCCTTAAACACAATTTTATGGAATTAAATAACCAATTTGATGATATTTGTTCAATTCTTAATCTAAATCGTGAAAAGGCAAATCTACCACGTGATATTTCCAGATTAATGCATCAATTCGAGGATATCAAAGAGAAACAACAAGAATGCGAAAATCATATTCAGCAATTGAAAGAAATTCTTCATGAGCAAGATAGTGATGCAGATAAGCTTATTGATGTCGTTACAAAACTAAAGAAAGAATCCGATATTACTAATAAAAAAGCTCAATTATCCGAAATTGTCAACAAAGATAAAATTAACGAACTTCAACAACAATCCAACTTGATTTCAAGGCTTAAGCAGCTTGTTGGAACAATGGATCAAGATGTTGATCTCGAGCAATCAACTCAAAGATTAATTGCAGAAAACGTATCGAACAAGCAAATTCTTGATGAGATTCTTGAAGCTCTTCCAGAACGATCAATCATATCTGAAGCAACAATTTCCGAAGTTATTAAGAAAGCCATTAGTAAATCTGACGCATTTGATGATATTTGCCAAGTTTTGGAACAAGATCCTGAGAAAATTCCATATTCTGATGTAGTCAATATTGTATCTCAACTCCAAACTGCCCAAATTTCGAAATCTAAAACAAATAATTCTTTCTCTATTGATAATAATAAACAAATTATGGATGGACTGCTTTCTGTATGTGAAGGAGCTGATAGCAACAACATTTCTGGTGAACTTAATGAAATTAAGAACAAATTAAACGAATTATTTAATAAGAAGCAAACCAATTCCGAAATCCTAGATCTGGTTAATGATATTGTTCAGAGGCTCGCAGAGATATTTGGCTTGGATTCTGAATCAAATATTTTAGAAAAATTCAAATTACAAAAATCTCTTAATCAATATAGTGATGCATCATATGAAGAAGAAAATGCCGAAAATACAACTGCCAATATGCAACAACTTGCAAAAATCTTAAATACTGAAAATGCAAATGAAATTCCACAAAAAGTAGAGGAAATGAGCGAACAAATCTCAGCTATATCACAAATAGTAGATAATAATACATGCGATGTTATCGAAAATGTAAAAGAACTCAAAAATGTTGTTGATGAAATCAATAAAATCCTATCTGCCATCAAGAGGAATGATAAATCACCAAGAAAGCCTGAGAATGAACGTTTGGAGCTTGTCAACAAGGTTAGAGAGATGAGAGATTGTTTAAGCTCGATTTCGAAATTATTAGATGTTCCTTATATTGCAGATCTACCAAGAAAGATCAAAGAAATGAAAGAAAGGATATCGCAACCAGAAAGCAAGACAGAAGAGTCGATACCGTTCTCATCAAAGAGCAAGGAATTATCTCCAATCAAAAAAGATGAAGATTTCCAAGTAAATAGTGATATTGAAGATCTCGAAAACATCAAAGATATGATAATTGGTGTATTTGATGGAGGAAATATGAATCAAATCTATGAAATCTTGCAAAAATTGAAAGATGAAATAATTAAAGGTGACGATGACCAAGAAGTTGCAAATATTGCAAGATCATTGTTCATACAAGACGAATTAGACGTTAATTCCACATCTCCAAGGACTCAAAGTTCAATTTCTCTGATTTCATTAAGTCCATTAACTCCAAAAATGAATAAAACAGTTGATTCTGTTGAAAACCAAGTTAAAGAGATGTCACAAATGAAAGCTGCACTTGATGCCGTTTGTGAAGAGCTTGGCATCGAAGATACAAACGAAATTGTTGAAAAGGTCAAAGAATTAAATGAAGATTTATCACAATTCCATTCTTTGTTGGGTGTAGATGATAAAGAACAAAGTTGGCAGAGAGTCAAAGAGATGATTTATGTATTAGATAAAACTAAAAATGAATTAGAAGCAAAACAAGAAAACGAAATTCCGAAAATTGCCAAAAATTTGAAGCAAAAAGTCACAAAAATTTCCGAAATTCTCGGAAATCCAAAGGATTTAGAGAGAAGAGTACAGCAATTGCAAGATGAAAACACTCATTATACTAATTCAGCAAAGAAAGCTGAACAACAAAACTCAGACAAAGAACTTTTGGAAATCATTGGAAATGTCACAAAAACATTAAATTTGAAGGATAAAAAAGACATTTCTACAAAAGTCCAAGAGATGAAAGGCATTCTTTCTAGTGTTTCTAAGACATTAAGAGTTGATAATAGTAAAATCAAAGAAAAGGTGAATGACTATTCCAATATTGTTGTTCAATGTTCAGTTTTACTGGATTCAACTAAAAATTACAACGAAATTCCTCAAAAACTGAAAGAAATTAAGCAAGAAATGGATGAATTGAAGGAAATTTTGGACACAGAAGACGTCAATGAAGAAGTCATGAAACTCAATGATCAGATGAATGAAATAAAGAAAGTTCTTGAAACAGATGATGCTTTGGATGAAGTTAAAAAACTTAAAGAAGAAAAAGAAAATGAAATCCAAGAAAAAATGGAAAATTTGAAGAAAATGGATCAAATACAAAGCTCACAAAAGATTATTTGTGGAATAGTTGGTAAACAAACTATAGATGATGCTATAAATGAGATCAAATCATTAAAGGAACAAATTCAAAAATTAAAGAATGAAATTTCAGTTAAAAGTGACAAAATTTTGAATGACATCAAAGAAAAGATGAAATTACCGGAAGCAACAACAGAACAAGATCTTGTTGATGCAATTGCTGTCATGGAAATTGAAAATGAAGAGTTGAAAGAAAATGATAAGAAACTGAGAGAAATTTTCAATTCTGACATTTCTGTTGACACTTTAGAGATATTAAAAGAAGTAGAGAATCTGAAACAAAAAGAAGACCAACTCAAAAGCCTGGTTGAAAGTGAAAATTTGGTCGATGAAATCCAAAAACTAAATGAAAATCAACAAAGAATTTTGGATGAATGTGATAAAAGTGACATAAGTGAAGTGATCGAAGAAATCAAAGATCTCAAGAAATTGCAACAAGATGTTGAGAATTGCTTCCCTACAAATGACGTCAGTCAAATCAAAGAAGAAAATGAAAATTGTCAACAATTTTTAGAAAAATTGAATGAAATTTTCGGTTTTGACAATGATGACGATCATAAAGCAGAAATTACTGAATTAGTTAGTGATCTGAAGAAGAATGATCAGAAACTCAGAGGAGTAATGAAATCAGATCCCGAGACAGAAACAAAAACTTTGATTAACGAAATTTCTGAAAAAATACCAATTTTTGAAAAAGTTACTGAGATTTTAGGAGAAGAAAACTTAGTTGAAAAAGTCCAAGAGCTTTCTGAAATGAAGGATATTTCTGATAGAGAAAACAAGCCAATCGCAGAATTATTGGCAGAATTGAAGAAAGAATTAAATGATCTCAAAAACAATAGAAAAGAGGTTTTGACAATTTTGAAACAACCGCAAACGGATGATAACATTTTGAAACAATCTGTTCAGATGCTAGTTAATGATAAAAATGCTTGTGAAGAAAAATTAGCAAAAACAAAGCTTGTTAATGAAAAAATGACAAAATTAGTTTCAGAAATCAACAGTACATTATTAGTTAACGAAGATGACGACGGAGAAGAAGCAATAAGTAAAATAAAGGATTTGCAAGCTGAATTACAAGCAGCAAATGAAGAAATGAAGAATATGGATGATTATGTCAATAAAGTTAAAAACGAACTCAGAAAGCTTGATAATTTCGGAAATGGCGACTTGTTAGGTGCCATTTCAGCTGTTAATGAAAGTGGAAAAGTTGCTGCTTTAGAAATGAAACGAGAAAAGGAAAGAGCAGAAAACATCAGATTAGATTTGATCAGAATTTTGTCAATTGATGATTCTAATAAAGATTTTGATGAAATTGAAGATGAATTGATTGATCTGATGAAGAAACAACAATCGTTGCAAATCAGATTGGCAACAATCTTCAATTTACCTGAGAATCATCAATCATTTTCTGAGATTTGCATTGCTGCAAAAAGAGTTGTTGATCAATTAAATGAAAAATCAACTCAAAGTAATGAAAGTGAAAATACTGAAGAAGAGATTCCATGTAGCAAATGTTCTGCTCTTGAAGAAGAACTTAAATCAATGAGTGATGAATTAAATCAGCGAGAAAGAGAAATAAATTCTCAAAAGAAAGAAATTTCTTCACTCAAAGATGAAATCGAAAACTTGGAAGATCAAATTTCAACACTGTTTTCAAAGTTAGGAACAGGAGTAACAACAATGAAAGAAGCTCTTGATAATATCAAGTCATTGAGAAGAGATTCAGAACTTCTTAAAAAGAACGAATACAAGTATAAGAAAGTCGAACGTGTTAATGATTCTTTGCAGAAATTTAAACACGAACAGACAGCTAAATACAGAGGGGTTGCTGAGAAACTTTCAGACCAAGCTGATATGATGAAGAAAACTCTTGAAAAGACAATTCGTGTTTCAAACGAAACAGGAAGTAAACAACTTGAATTAGCTCAGTCTCTTTCACAAATTGATGAAGACAACAAGAAGTTGATGTCAATGCTTGAATCTCCACGACAAACAAGCAATACTAAATCTCAAATTCCGTCACAGTTTACGAAACTTCCATGTGAATCACCTCTTTCAAATGAAGAACTTAGATTGTTTAAGAAGAAGAGTTCATCTGGAAATCGCTCAAGTATTGATGTAGAAAGAATGAGAATGGTTGATGATGACCAAGAACTAATAAGAAAAAAGAGGAAACTTTCCAAAATCGAAAAGGAAATAACATTCAACTGTAGTTGCTCAAATAACTTAACTAATCAATCACAAACATTATTATAGATTTAATATTTATATATTTTTGTTTTATTAAATATTTGTTTTAATTTTTCGCAAAATTTGATATCACAAATTACTTTTTTGTTGTTGTTGACAATAATGGACTATATTGTATTTACATTCAGAACACTAACTGTCATTCAATAATACTGTATTCAGCATCCGTTTTTTTAGAAATGATTTGGATAGAATTTCTCATAATTGAAGCGAAAAAGAAAGTTTATTGGGTACACTTTATAGTTTTGTGCCCAATATCCGGTGCTTTCTAAGTAGAATTGAGAATTGCAGAGTGCTTATTCTATTTCAGCATTGTGTAGCCTTGGATTCCTAATTTGAAAGTATCGTAATCAAATTTTATATAGATATGAAATTATATTTACAGATTTTCATGGCATATTTAACAAAAAGATCATTTTTCAGTCTAAATTTCGATTTAAAATTTTTATCGGATTTTTTGTAAAGTTACAACATTACAAATTCAAATCCGGCCATGGATCTGAATTACGAATATATTGCTGCTCATATCAGCGATTATATTGAAAATGAAAACTTTTTCGATACAATTGAGATAAAAGATATCGAAAAAATCATGAAACATTCACATTTGACAGTTGATCAGTTTAATACTCTTCTCAAGCAATCTTCTTCAACTATCAGCTCAAGAAAATTATATACGTGCACACGAAAAGCATATGTTACTATCCAAAACAACGAAGATATTCTTTCAATTCTTAAATCTGTCAAAAAATGCATGAAATTCAATTGATGGTGCTGTTGATGTTTTAAATCAAAAAGACAAAGAATTGCGTAATTCTACTGAACAAATCAAAAAACTTCAAGGAGAAATAAATCAAAAAGACAATCAATTGCGTAATTCTACTGAACAAATCAAAAAACTTCAAGGAAAAATTAAATGAAAAATCAACTCAAAGTAATGAAAGTGAAAATACTGAAGAAGAGATTCCATGTAGCAAATGTTCTGCTCTTGAAGAAGAACTTAAATCAATGAGTGATGAATTAAATCAGCGAGAAAGAGAAATAAATTCTCAAAAGAAAGAAATTTCTTCACTCAAAGGAAATCGAAGAAGAAAAGTGTGTGATATATGATGGGAACTTTTTTCCTTCAATCCTGAAAAATTGAATAAAAGAGTTTAATAAGTATTGCCCTATTTTCTACACACTTTTTAATGGTGCAGGAAAGTGAAAGCTATTAAAAAAACACGCTTTTCAAACTCATAAAATCATTTTTATTTTGATTTATATATATGAATATAAACTTTAAGCGATAATGTTTCATATTTAAACTTAGTAAAATTGATGTTTATGAATAGAAGGTAAAATTGCATTTATCTCAACATATTAGAATTGAAAATAAAATTTGTTCTAAGACTTACTGTATAACTTTTTAAATTTGTATTTAATGTATCTCACTGGAAACCGCCACCATCATATTTGTTCTCCAATGTCAATTAGCAGATTTCAATGAGATTGTAGTGTAATCAGTTTTAGTTTTGAAGATACCCACTAATTGCATCTCAACACTTTTTATCAAGTACCAAAAGTTTTCTGTAATAATATATTATTCCTGGATTCAATCACGCGTTCGCAGCGATCGATCCAGGCTTGAAAGACACGCTTTAAATCATCATGAGAAAATTGCTCAAATTGCTCTCTTACAAATTTTTCAAGATCATCTGGACTCGCGAATTCGCGTCCTTCAGCTCTCTTTTTTAGCGTGCCGAATAAATAAAAGTCAGAGGGTGCAATATCAGGTGAATAAATTGGGTTTGGAACAACTTTGACATTGTTTTCCACCAAGTAATTCATTACCTTATGACTTTTGTGAACTCTTGAATTATCAAAATGAATTGCAAACTTTTGTTTTTGTTGTTTGGATTTCTCAAACTCATCAGAATTGATAAATTGAGTAAGAACATTGTCAATTAGATACTGAGCATTCATCGTATTAGGTTTTTGAAGAATATCAATTGCGATGATGCCATTCACACCCCAAAAAACCGACAACATAATCATTGGTGTGTCAATTTTTTTCTTCGGGAATGTTTGCGGATTTTCATCCTTCGGGATCCACATGATTTTGGCTTCTGTTGCATATTGAAACCAAGACTCGTCCCATGTTACTAAAAAGCGAAACTTCTTGGATTGATACGCACCCAATATAGAGAGGAGCTCTTTCGAAGATTGGACTCTAGATTTTTTTGAACTGAATTAAGGTTGTGCGGAACCCAACGTGTATACGCTAGTTTGTAGTTCAAATAATTGTGCAGATAATAACTGACTGTTGTACGTGGTATCTTTGTCATCTCCTCTATCCTTCTGAGTGATGCTCTTGGGTCTTCATCTAGCGCTTGAAGAATTGCTTTGATTTTTCTTTGATCCGGCGATTTTTTGTCAATTTTTATGATGGGCGCCTTTTTGTTCATGAAGTGATACATCCTAACATGATACGTTACAGTGGAATAGCTAGGAGCATCCATACCGAAGCATTTTACCAATGTCTCGTAGATTTTTTTACAGTCTTTGCATTTTTTTGCAAGAGCGAGGATGTTTTCTTTATGATTCATTAAAAAAATGAAAAAAATCCCGCCAAAATTTCCCGCGAAACCGCCTCTTGTCTCAAAATTCATTTTATATCCCGGCATGGCGCCAAAATACAACATACTCATCATATACATATATTCATATTTTTTATTATATATTTATAATCAGCATATATCTCCTTTAATAGTCTCATATAGAGCGCTGTGCTAAATGCACCTTTGGACACCCTATATTAATATCAATGCCAAAAACATAAAAGAATCAGCCCCACTTCATTATGCAGCATTGAATAACTCAAAAGAAACAGCAGAAGCTATTGTTTCAAATTCCTCTGATATCGATTTATTAGATGGTATAGGATCTACGGCGCTTCAGATTGCGGCAGATAATAATTGCAAAGAAGCATTAGAAATTCTTGTTACTAATGGGGCAGATATCAATAAAAAAGGTAATTATGGTGAAACAGCCATATTTAAAACGGCAATTCATAATTATTATGAAATTGTTGAATATCTTATATTGAAAGGTGCAAAAATTATTAGCAAAAATGAATTTCAAGAATCTCGCAGTCTTGATATTGCAATAAAAAACAATTATGTGGAAACAGCAAAAATTCTGATTTCTCATGGAGGATCTATGAAATCAAGGTTTAAACGTTCTACTCCTCTTCATTTGGCATTAAAGCATGATCGTCTTGAAATAACGCAATTTCTTCTTAACTATGGTGCAGATATATATGCAAAAGATTGTGGTATGTCAGTACTTGATTTGGCAAGAAAAACATCTTATCAATTATCATCCCAACTTGTTATTTCTCATAGTAATAATAATAAAGGCTTTTTCTCAAGATTATGCTTTTCGTTATTATCATATATGCAATTTGGTATTTAATGATCAAATAAAAAGTAATATTTTTAACTAAACCATTATTTATTTAAGTGTCTAATGGTCAGAATACTCTCTCTCTGTCTAGCATTCTTTAGATTACACTCTCGCTAAAGGTGGATGATAGGTACTTATTTTGACTTTCTATTTAGAAAGGCACGCCTCAGGATAAGTTATTTCAATAATAACGTTAGATATGCAAAGCAAAATGTTTAATAATCATTGTAGAAAACATTTTTAGTTAGTGAGGATTACAGAATATGTTATGTGTTCATTGTAAAATTTGAGAGATGATCTGCAAATAATAATTATCGACTTTTCTTAAATCGATTTTTGGGAGAAATTGTGTTAACAAAATCCTTAATTCTAAAATGTATAACATAAATGATCTATACTTAGGATATATGATTAGATTTGGGCCTTACCATATAAACTGTAAACTGTAATGATAGCCTTCATTTGATCATACAGTAGATTCTTAAGGGTTCACTTATGACTTCCAGAAGTAAATTTAATTTTTTTGACAACAAAGCTTTATATCACCATTTTCTCTGATAAAAAAGTTAATATTTGGTCAGGAAAAGGCTATTATAAATCATTACCTAGTACATCATAATGTTAAATGAAGATATATTAACATTAAGAGAGCATATAAGAAAGTTGTAAGTGCTCCCTTAAATAAGCCTTTAAACAAAATCAATTATGTCATTTCCTATTGCAATTTTCGTTATGAAGGTGTGCTACACATTAATATCAGATGTGCGTAAGTGTACTCTTATATATTTAATAATAAAAGAAAATAATAAAAACGTTTTTTTTTAAAACAAATAGAAAAATAATAATAAAAAATCAAATAAGTTGTTGTATCTTTTCCAAAGAACTAACAACGATATTAACTAAGTCATTATCGAATCCTATATCTTTTCCTGACGAAATCAGTTCCTTGAGACAAAGAGCCAACTGGTACATCTTCAATTTTGAGTCGTGTTTTATTTCTTTTGCTCTTTCTGCGTTACTTTGTTCCTCGTGAATTGCTTCTTTTGTCTTCTTTATTGACTTCGAAATCCAGTTGACATTTGTTGCAATTCCGCACAAAACGCCATTGTTGTATGATCCTCTCAACAAATACTCCCTCGGCTTGTCGAAAATCAAGACAACTTTCGCGTTTATGTCTCCTTTCTTGTCAATTGCTTTTCGAAGGATGTCTGTGACTCTTTTTCTGTCTTTCTCGCGACAGACTGATTCAATGGAGCTCCAGTTGAACGTGATCTGTCCTGAAGCCATTGGTGGCTTGTTGAATGTCCTCTTTGGCTCATTCGCGTCTTCGAAGAACCAATAAAACATTTTTGTTGAGCCAAGGAAAGATTCGGCCTTTTTCATCATGTCTGACATAGCTAGAAGACTCTGCTTCTTTGTATTGTTGTTATAAATGAAGAGAATCATTTTGTCATTGATAACAGCGATAATGATCTTAAACCAAGTCATTGTTTTGATCTTGCCAGCTAATTGGACATCAAATGACACGTAATTGCCTTTTTCGTCTTTGATGGACTGTATCTTGGCTTGGATGCTGTTGACTGTCTCATGTGGAGCTTTGTTTGTGATTAATGAAATTATATCGTTCAATTGGCCGGTATTTGGAAGCTTTCCTTGGCTGTCAATGACTGTACAATCCTTTGTGGCCATGTCTGAGAGGATTAATATGAAGTCTGACTCTAAATTATTGATGGTATTTGTTATCTGCTTAATATGGTCTTCTGAAGAGATAGCTCTCAGCTGTCTGAGTTCTCTACTTGCGAATATGAAGTAGTTTCCATCGCTTGCGGCTTTAATCATGACATAATTTACAGGATGGCCTAAACTTGATACCAATCTTATGCTGATTTGGTCTTCTTTATCAAGGAGGTCTTCGAAATTAATATTTTTATCATCTTCGTAAATTACATCCAAAAGTGAAGTGATCACACCGTTGTAACCCAATTCAATGGACAAAAGAGAAGGATGGACTAAATCCATATTCTTGGAGACTTTATGGAGTCCAAGGAAGTCGCTTGCCATCCTGAGATCGTCGTGAGCGGCTTTGAGCTTTTGAGAACGTCTATAATAACTTGATACATCTTCAACTAAGTACAAGTATATGTTTTGAGCGATTGTTTTATCGTAATAACTAGTACTCGATATAGATACGCACTCGTCTTGGCCATTTGACCTTGTAAACATCACGACATAAGAATTTAATTCTTGTCTACCGTTTGTTGTAAGGATTCTTGACTTGATCTCTGGGGAGATGAGTTCGAGGAACTTATCTATGATCTCCTGGTTGATATCCATGTCATAGATCTTTCCAGTTGCCCTTAAAAAGTGGCTTGGATTTCCTACGCACTCAACCAACGAGAAAATCTCGGTTCTTTCGAGCAGGTTGTGTACTCTCATGAGAGATCTTGCATCTACGCGTGAAGAAAGTACGGAATGATGATAAGAAACTAACATCGACATAATAAAGTGAAATGTGTTCTCTGTAACGCAAAGACTGAGGTGATTTGCGATCTGTCCGGTCAATACAATGTATGCTACGTTAGCTACTTGGAATCTGTTCGTAGTAAACATATAATCTCCGATATGTTTTTGAGAAATGGTCGTAGGACCTTTATGTGTTGGCATTTTGCGAATAATACTATCGACAATGGGTTGTGTGTCATCAAACTTCGAAAATTTGACGATTTCTTCGATTTTATTTCCAGTTATTGTAATAACATCTAAAGAAGCGAAGTCCAAACGCTTGAAAATCATCGAAATGAAGTTCTTGAATGCATCTAGAGTAGGTGGGATGTAAGCAATTTGGTTAATTATGCCTAAATGCATACAATCTATGTAAGAAAGGTGTAAAGAGTAAGATCCGAACGGTAAATCGTTTTCTACGTTTGACTTGATTTCAACATTCGCCTTTTTATCGAAGTGGTTGAAGGAAATATCTGCTTTTGGAAGTCCATTTTCGTAAGAGATGGTAATCGGAAGTGGAGTAGGCTCGATTGAGTCATCAAGATGTATTTGGGCACCTTCGATGACGGTATTAAGCGGTTCCGCAATTTCTTCATATCTTTCAATCCAATAAGCAACGAAGAAAAATCTGGAAAGAGTGTAAACGAAGAGATGTGACAGTTCTGTATACTCTGCTGTGCGTTTTATGCCGATAACTATTTGCTGGTTCTTTTTTGTTTCTTCTGCTAAGTCAAGGAGTTTAGATAGCTTACGTTTATTGGCGAAACTGAGATTTGCTGGTGATGTAAGGTCGATTTTTGTGTTGGAGACAAACCAAAATCGAGATCCAGTGCCGTCATTAAAATTGAACGGTAAAAAGAAGAAATAAACCCTCAAAGACATGAGGATTATAAAGAGTAGTATTGATAGATACACAACGTTCTTGTAAAATGTTAAATCCATCTTATGACAAATTGGATTTGAAATTGAAACGTTATATTGAGAATAAACACTGGCAGATGATTTTCCTTGTATCAAAGAATATGAATATGGTAACATATTATAGCCAGGTTGATCGTGTGAAGATAAAATATATCTTATATTTGGTTGCATTTTAGAAACAGGCTCAAAGCCAAGGTTCATGTATTTATTAATGACTTTCTCATCTAATAATGAATCTGGTATATATAAAAATTTATTTGTTTTATCTGTAAAATTAATTTTCTCGAGAATATGAATATTGTTAACGGGAACATTAATAATGCAATCTAATCTCCATATTTTTGTATCCTGTGGTTTTGTTGTGACTAGAAAATCGGAATGATCAACAATAACTTGTTTTCTCATATCAAAAGCAGAAGAAAACTTATCGTTGAGATTCTCAATATCTATCTTCACATAATATTTAGGCTTCTGGCACCATATTAATGATAATAGTGCAAAAAGCATAAATTGCAAAAGTGACAGCAAGAAAATAAAAAAAAGTATATGTTATATAAAATCAATATTTAGGTGTTATTTCGATTAGACCCTTTATTTTTGTAAAATATTGCTTTTAATTAAAATAATTTCATCAATAATCAATAAATTGAGCCCAAATTCAACTGTTTAGCAATGATTACTGTTTTACTATTAAATAATTCTTTCAGATTGGTTAGATGTAAACTTGTTTCAATCCGGATTTTTGACATTTCTTACGTTAAATCTACAAAATTTTTCACAATTGTCAAAAATTCGTTGATGTCTCTCTCAGCGCGAACTTTGCGAACGCCGAGGAGACAGCGCATAATTGTTGTTCCTAGACCACCTGCTTATGCAGCTACACCAATATATGCGATGTCAGCGGTATATAGATCACTACAAACGCCTGCATCTGAAAGAACACTGTTAAACATTGAAGCAATTTACTCATATTTGAAAAATTGGCCAGTATTTACATCTCTTGTATCTAATGAAAAGATTCAAAAAGATATTTGCAAAGCAATTCAACTAGAAAAATACGATGATGGAGAAATAATATATAAACTCGACGATTTATCGGATGGATGGTATCTCATATACTCAGGAAATGTAATACTAGTTGAAAAGTGCGATTACCCGCCAACAGATCCCGATGAACAATTATCAGAAAAATATTTTAGAAGAATTCACAATCCATACTTGAAAAATCAAAATTTTCGGATTGTTCGTAGAGCTACAGTATCAGAAGATATCGGAAGACAAGAAATGATGTCAAATTCTTTCCGAAAGCAATATTGTTTGTCTGTTGGTACAACGGAAGTATTAAGAGTCGATCCATATACATTTAAATTTGTTTTAGATTCATACGAAAGCTTTATAGTTCAAGAAAGAGCAGGTTTAATCCTTCATATCAGAAAATTAGAACCTTTATTTGATTATCATGACATTTCTCAATATGTAGCTGAATCTTTGAAAGATATCAGCCTTGAAAGAGGTACGGTTATTAACAGATCTAATCCAATCGAAAACGGTTTTTTATTAATCCAATCTGGACTTATAAAAGTATATAGAAAGATAAACTTCTCAAATATTAGAGTATTACCAAGCTGCCTGAACGTCGGTGATCGAACAATTATCCTTCCAAATGGAATATCAGATCTTGTTTCAGGAACATACGGGGAAAGTACAATTTTGGCACTTCCCGAGATGTATACATCAACTGAATACGATTATAGAGCAGTTGTTGTGAAGAAAGTCAAAGGTCTGATCCTCCCATACAAAGATTTCTTTTCGCTAATTCCGATGACTGTCCAAAAAAAGATTTTAGCGAATGTCTTGGACACGAGGAACGAACAAAAAGTAGTAGACGACTATATAGATCATGAGAGGAAGAACATATGGAAGAGCTATCGCACGAAATGCTTTGATGAAGCGATCGAGATAAATTCCGTTTCCAAAAATTCATGTTATGATGATGTTTTGGCTAGAAGTCCACGTACACCTGATTCTATACCATCGTACAGGCCTAGAACGTATCATATTGCAAGAAGAACGATGCCATATTGATAAGGCAAAACCTTTAATTTTGTTGTTATGTTATATAATAAAATGATAATGTTATATCAATGATATTTTTCTGGTAAATAGCGATTCCTATCAATTATTGTATGGCGGATTTGAATACACATAGAATTTTTTGAATGCAAAGTTTTTTTTATTTTTATAAGAGTGCACGATAAGATAGAATATGCAAGAAGAATCTAATGCGGAATCATACTACCCTTCTCCAGAGCAGCTCACGGACATAAAGTTACCGAATGAGCTGCCGAACTTCGGAGATTTAGTGAATAAAAATCCAATCCAAGCAATTGCTGCTTTACGTAAATTTAGTGAGAATTTTACAGACCCGTACTATGTTGGCAAGCTCCTAGCTATTACTAAAATTATTAAACCAGATAAACGCACAGAGGCCTTATTTAATACCGGTATTCCAACGTTACCCATTCTGTATTTCTTCTTCTCCACGATGAATACAGAGTTCACGACAGTTCTCGACTCAGCGCAGGTTAATTTCTCATTAATCGCTTTCCCTAACGTTTCCTCTCAATTGAGGACGATATTTGCTGTATTTGCGGATACATACTTAGCTAAGAACCAAAATTGTCGAATGGCAACTTCTGAAATTCAATCAATTGCAAT
Source organism: Trichomonas vaginalis G3 (assembly GCF_026262505.1). Classification (NCBI taxonomy): domain Eukaryota; phylum Parabasalia; order Trichomonadida; family Trichomonadidae; genus Trichomonas; species Trichomonas vaginalis. Next base: position 14,164,112 of record NC_067208.1, on the reverse strand, counting down.
TTCTTTTGTAGCCTTTCATTCATTTTTCAACACAAAAACAATAATCCCACCTGAAGAATTTAAGAGCTATTACCACAAATCAGCTTTCCCAATAGAAAACGCGCTTTTAATTTACAATAATCTAATTGCAAGAGTTTACAAGATAAATTATACTTTTGGAGAATATAATGCACCAATCAATGTTACAATGTCTGGTCAGATCTCTTGTAAGCGATCACTTTTTAAGTTGGTTAAAAATATGTTCTTAAAAATCTCCGGATTCTGGCTTGATGTATACTCAGACTCGAAGGCAGAAAAACCCAAGATAAAATTACTATTGCACGACGTCAACTCTACAGTTTATAAGAAAGATGAAGATTATATCCTTGAAATTACATCGAATTCAAAATCCAAGCTTGTTATTGGACCAAATAAATTATACGATGAGACGAATTACATAATTACTGGTGATTCCAAAGACCAATTAGAAGAATGGAGACATGTAATTAACTTTGTAGCATTTCATTGCACACTCCATGCTCTGATCGATCAGGAAATTGCAAAAGGCGAAATTAACGGTGATTACTCTTTTGCACTTCAATCTAAGGCATGAGGATAATTTTGTTCGTTCATAATGCGTTTCACCTTTAAAATATTGTTATTTTTTATTTAAAAATGTATTTTTTTTTAATAATATCAAACAAAATAATTTATTTAGAACTTATATGAAAACAAATGTTAGGAATCTCATTTCCTAAGCCTGGATGATATAATATGTTTTGCCGCAATCTCAATCATACAACAGGCATCTGATTTATCAAAATATTTCTGTTTAGAAAGATAATCACTTTGTGTCAGCTTAATATACTCCATTAATGTGCTTTGTTGTGATGTTCCTTTCAGACATTCTTTGATAATTAAAAGATTTTTTTCGAGATATGACTGAAAATCAGCTTTCTTTGGAAAGTGATCAAAATCAGAATCCGATGAATCAGAATAATCGCTAATTGTTTCTGTGTCTATTGACTCTTCTTCCTCTTCATCTGAATCGGATTTTCCAGAAATGTTATTCTTAATCTCGTGATTAAAATTATTACTTAAGTGTGCCGAGCCTGAATCGCTATGATCATCACCTAAACTGGAATTAACGTTTTCTGATGAAATGGAATTTTTTGACACTTGGTTAAAATATGTTTTTTCTTCGGGAACTTTTACTTCTTCTTGATGTTGCTTAGTAATCGCTTGGTTTTTGTGAAGAGGTAAAGATGGGGTTTGATTTGAAGCACTATATTGATCACTTCTGGATAAGCTTAACATCGACTCACTAGTTGACATTGATTGGTATCTATTAGAGAACTTGTTGTTAGCTTGAACAAATTTATTTTTCTCATTCCCGATTTGATCATTCTTATTAGCATCAAATTGTCTTACATTTTTCTTGTCTGTAGTGTTCTTACTAGTATTCATCTCTTGTTGACACTTGCATTTTTTATTTTCTTTGCAACAACCAGATTTCTTAATTTGAGCGTTTATTTGGTCTAATATCTGTTGAGTTTTCTCTGAAATATACTTCATTCTGTTACTATTTTTAGTTTCAGAAAAAGAGGATGAATCATCCTGATTTTGAAGTTGATTATCTGTATATTCATAAGAATAAGATTGACTATAAGAACTTTCAGCTGAGTAATCAGCTGAATGATCGATAGAATTCGTTAGATGTATTTGTGTTTCTTTTTTAGGCGATAACGATTCGTTATTAAGATCTTTCGATATTCCTTGATTTGAAAACAATACTCTTGACTCTGTAGTTAGATGTAACTCTTTCAATTGATTTAAGTCTGCAATTTGAGTATTTGTATCAACAGTAGTTCTATTTGACTCCTCTATATCAATATCTGGGAGTGTTTGGAACTTTATTTCAGATTTATGAACTTTATTTTTAATTTCCTCACTTGATATGGTTGATGTATCATCATCGCAGTATCTTTCGATTATGCTAACAGATTGAATCGATTTCGGTTTCAAACTTTGCTTTCCTTCTAGATCAATTCCATACTTATTTAAAATTTCTGAGAGTTTTTTGTTCATTGACTCTGTTTCTTTTAGTTTTTCTTTTAGTTGTGATTTCTCGTGTGATTTTTTGGACGATTTTTCCTTTAAACTTTCAAGATATTGGATTTCTTCGCTCACATCAATAACATCTGGTGACGTATGTTTGTTTGCAATAAGATCTTGAATATCATCAAGGAGTGGATCTGGTTTTCCACTTTTTGGGATCATTCAAGCCTATATTGATTAAAATTAAACGGTCACCAAATGCAATTCCAGATGTTAGTCTTGAGTTTTAAGAAAACTCAATATGTGTAAATTGATTGATAATAAGAATGAAAGTATTTAATGTATTGAATACATGCAAAAATATTCAAATAAGGTAGTCCAGATAAATTTTCTCGCTCAGTTTTCAATTTTACTAATGGATATATACTTATCACCTGCTATGAAACTTGCTTACATGGAATAGCGGAAATCTATCAAGGCATTTTGGAAATATTATCATCAAAATTATATTTCTTTAATTTATATGAAACAGATATTCATTTTATCAATAGATTTGCTGTGTATATTAAATTCTGGATTACTTTAGGAGTGAGAAAGATTTAAGGAATCTTACTTTAATTCCTTATATGAAAGGATTGTTATCACAAATATATTCTTTACCCGTATGTGTAGATTCACCTACTCTAATATATAATGAGATAATTAAGCATATCAAGATAATTGGGAAAAGAGTTATATCAAAAATGGGTTTAAGGTGAGTTACTATAAGAAAATCTTTATATTGCATTCTGTTTATGAAGTTTATATCGAATATTTCTTTTGTAACCTCTTGTCTGTTGTGATAGAAACCAAAATTGAGATGATTTTCTGATTTATGATGTTTTTGAGATATGGATAATGTTTAAATTGTATAGTAGATAGTAATGTTTGCATTCATCGAGCTTTAGAACAATGTACTTTTTCCAAAAAAAATTCAAAAAAATCTTTGCCAAGGTAAAAAATATTAGGGCTGTACAAAATCGAGAAAAACATTGCCGTGCGGTAATATAGGGTCAAAAAAATCGCGCCTCGGCGGCTCCGCCGCCTCGGCACTATTAAGTGCGCATTATATTTAATATGTCCTTCTTTTTTTTTCTTTTTTCTTCTTCTTCTTTTCCTTTCCTTCTTCCTCTCCTTCCTCTTCTTTCCTTCTCCTTCTCTTTTTACAACAACGTCGAAGATCTTCGAATTTGATTGTTGGAAAAGCATCTATTTCAGATAAAGGATGCCTTTCTCACAGTCAACATACGAGGGTCCTGGCTGAAACGTTCTCAAAAAGCCTGAGATGGTAATTCTCTGATCACTCATAGCTGGGCAGGTAGTCATTGCTGACAATACCTGTCTTTATGCATGCACGCTTTCATGTATATGGGTTTACACTATCAATTCGCAAAGTTGTTCCGAATTCTTCCAAAATGGAAGGACCCGAAACAACTTTGCTTGTTAACGATACAGACGCATTACTTTGCATTGATACTGTGCTGAGTTGTGTAGAAAGTTTGATTAGAGTTGTTTTGTTCTGGTATCTCTCATCTTCTGATGAGAGAAATCAAAGCAACACAACTCTAATGAGTTTGTTTTCACTCATTTGTATGTAGGTTTTTAGTTCGATTGGAGCTGCTTCATAATGAGATCTCTCATCAATTGATGAGGGAGATCATAACAAAGCAGCTCTAATGTATATGCTCGTATTAACCGGGTTGTAATGCGTTGTAACGTCAGCTTGTAGTTTGTTTGGGGCCACTTCACATTGAGATGAGAAGAAATGATTAAAGGACTCTGAAAGGCTTTGGCCATTGATGTTGTAATTGCATTACTTGGAACTGGCTGGATGCTAAGCTGTGTAGAATGTTCGATTAGAGCTGTTTTGATATGATTTTTCTCATCATAAGATTGGAGGAATCATAGCAAAACAACTCTAATGGGTTTACCATCATCTACTTGTATGTAGATGTTTGGGAAATTGTCTTGTTAATCGATTTTCGAGATGACTTTCAAATGCTATAATCAAATGACAAACAAGTCTAAGATTTCTCGACAATACATCAAATCATGATGTTTGTAAGTGCGATGAGATTAGAGTTTTTGAAGGAATGACAAGAGAAGTAGGGAAGCTCGGCATTCGCCGAGCAAATTAAAAATTAACGTATGGATTAAATTTTAAGAGGAATTCAATTTTAATTACGAGTTGTTCAAATATTGATTAATATAAATTTATTAATAAGAATAAACAATTTTTGTTTTTGAATTTATTCAATTTATAGCTTTACATATAGTTTCAAAATTGTACAACTATGATTATTTCAACAAAAAATATCTTACTTTTTCACTTCACTTTCACCCTCACTTTTTCCGTAATTCAAATTTCAACATTATGTATTTTAATTCCTTATAGTATTTTTAACATAATTAATCAAATAATAATTGGAAGTTCTGAACTCACTTTTTCCGTAATTCAAAATCAAAAATATGAATAATATATCTATTTATTATATACTAATGCTATTTTCAACTAGAAGTGAGGTACGGTAATCTTACGGATTCCCGTAACTCAATTTTACGGAAAAAGTGCAGTAAACTACTCAATTTACGGAAAAAGTGTCGTAAACTATTGATGTGGCGGTAAAATCACGGTAATTCACGGAAAGCTATATGCGAAAATTTGAAATTATACAAAATCGAGCGAAACACTTTTAAATAGGTTGTTCTCGTATTTAAAATACTATTCCCAGATTTATTGTCGTCAGAATATTTCCAAATTTTTGCCGATTTACAAAAAAATGATTTACAAAGCATATTTTTAATCTAAAAAATTCCTAAAAAAAGGAACCGGTGTGCGGAAACCTCGGTAAATTACTGCGGTTCCCGTTGGGACTGCCATATAAAAATATCAATTTTATAATGAAAAATTAAAAATGGAAAAATTTTGGAAGAACAAATGTACATTATAATTGATGATATTGCAAATTGAATCATACTTTCAACATAAAAACTGCAATATTACTAATGATTTTATAATGAAAAATTTTTAACTTGTTTTAGGGGTTTTATTATTAAGTTTTTACTTGGTATCAACAAGGTTTAATGAATTTAGTGTAAATTCAAAGTATAAAAGAAATAATTTTTTTTTTGTGGATATACAAAAGGTTGTACGTAAAAAAGATATAAGAAGTTGGGATTGATAGGCATGGACAAACATAAAATTGAACATTTGAGCCTAAATCCATTAGAAATTAATGGAAATTTTTTGTATAATCACTTGATTGCAATATTTAACTAAAGACTCTCTAAGGTTTTTCTTGACAAATCAAAGGAAAGTGAATTCTTTTCTAAAATATTTATATTTATCGCAAATTTTGGTAATGTTTCATTTATTTGGATCTTGAACGTATCTGATAAGATGATTCGGCTTAAATCAGCCTAGATTTATGAGTCTTCACTTTATTTTGTAAATAAGGGAAAGCTGAGTTAGTGAAAAGTAGAAGTAATAAATTTAAAATGACTTTTACTCGAAAAAGACCCGACAAATTGGACCTGATATTTCTTGTCAGAAATCATTATATTCGCTTCATGCTACAACCATGAATTATAAGTTTCAGTCTTATCTGAAATCGTTAAGGGTGCACCCGTATGTACGTTTATTTGAGAGGAGGAGGATTACCCTCTCAATTTTGAGGGATTCGTTAGTTTATTTTCTCGATGAATATGCAATAAAATTTGATTTTTACCTTATGAATATACTTCATATAATATACACATGTTCATGTAAAAACTTTTTTCCAAAATCCTCAGGAATTAAGGGATTTTTGAATTTTAAGAATTTTTTTCGAATTTTTTCGAAAAAAAAATATTTTCAGAACAGCCTTAACGGCTAAGATTTAGGAACAATGTTAAGTATCAAAAAGAAAGGAAGTCTGATATAGACAACATATATCGTTGAAGGTTGAAAAAATCTCTAATATTTGAGCAAAAAATTTCAAATTTTAATTTTTTGAAAAAAGAGGCCACCCGTATGTACGTTTATTTGAGAGGAGGAGGATTATATTTTTGAAAGGGTGAAACATTATGAATATGTTAATTATATAATAATATGTATTATTATAAAAAAGAAAAAATAAAGCACGTTAAAATTTTTCTTTCTTGATTTTTTACAAAATCTACTTAGAATTATGCAAAATATGACTAAATAATTATAAATTTCAAGTTAAATTTTAATTTTGATAAATAATTTAAATTTCAAAATATCAAGTTCAGTTCGACTATGTATGTAGTAATTCCTCAATAAAGTGCCAAAACCCTATTAAAATATATGAACATTTTCAACATTTTAATGTTTTTATTTAAAAATTTGTTGGAATATGAGCTTCAAACAATTATTATGTAAATAAAAATAATTAAATATATGTATTTATTCGTATTACAACCGTAGTAAGTCGATTCTTCCTTTCTTCTACTGAGGTTTGAATTTGATTTCGAATTGTAAAGAGATTCAAAGGGAAAATACTAGCGGATAAAAGCTACCTCCATGAAAGGGTCATAATGGAGTCAAGTTGTATTTTTTGATATTTTTTGCTTTTCGAGCCTAAATAGGTAGCCAAGATAATGCCTAAAAATAAGGTTCTAAATTCTGAAGTTTACATGATCCTCTTGTGTGCACCCTTAAAATTTTTTTTGGGATCTCAAAAAAATGGGGTGCTCTTGTTCAGGAGCAAAAAATATGTCAGATGAAGAGGAGGAAGATCCCGAAGATGACTTCCAAGAAGTTGAAGGAATGCCTGGTCCTCCTGACCCTAAACCAGATCTCGAAAATCCATTATATTCACCTACTCATGTTTCAGTTTATTTCACTAATGACAATCCATTAGTCAACAAAAATAAATTTGAAGAAATTGATTTATCTCCAGTAAATGAACAATACGCTACAACCAGTAATTGAAAATTCAAATCATCATTAATTTCCATATGTAGACCTTTAACCAAAGATATCATCATCGTTTGCATCAATGATTTCACCTTTTATTAGTATATTATTAATATTTTAAGCACCATACGAACCCTTTCGATAGTATAATGAGTCTGACTCATTATAGCACGTATTACTTATTTTTTTTATCGAATTCTCACTAATTTCCTTGGAATATTTGAAATTTTTTATTATTTTAATAATGTTCACAAGTCTAGTGATTCTTTACAATAGCATCCAAGAAGAAACTCAAATACAATATATTGCCCACTAAAAATTACGAATATGAATATGATTTTTTAAAATTCTATTATTGTTCGTAACCAACAAGTGTTAATCGCAAACTCACTACAAGCAGTTTACTTATCACCTTGTCTCATTATTTATCATTATGTATTTCTCTATATCACCTTTACTTTCATCGCTTATAAAGCTTTTGTTTTTATATGTTATTGTTTTTAAAGATATTCAACGTTTTATTTTTGAATTTTAGTTGATTCTCATTTTCGCGAAATTCATTTTGATAATCTTTTGTTCTGAATACCACAAACTCCCAATAATATCAAAGATGATGCCAATTTTAACAAATGCTACCATATATGACTTATTTACAATTCAAAACGTTTTGAGTTTAAAATGATTGTGACTTACACGTATAATATATGATAGTTCAGTGACATAAATTATGAATATTTTATTAACAAAACACCAATGTTAAGCAATATATGAATTGTGAATCATTTGACGACAGATTACGAATCATCCCAAAAGTAGGAGAAGATAAATGGAAGACTATCCAATGTTATCCAAAATTTTTATGAAAACCATTCAATATAGAAAATAATTTGATATCATATTTGCCAATTAATCAGTAATTCATATATATCAAAGAGATTTATCATAGCTTTAATGATATATTACGATTTGCAATGACAAAATCTATAGATGCTTTAAATAATCTGATGAATTTTTTTAAGAAAATAAGAACTTAAAAACATAAGACATTATTGAACTAAAAAGAGTTATAAGAAAATTTTATTACAGAAATATAAAAGAAACAAACATACAGATATATAAAATAATAACAAAAAATAAAAAACTAAAATTCAAGGATGAGCAATTGCGTATTGTAGCAAAGCCTGAACGTTTTCACAATGATTTCTCTCGTAGACCCTCAAGAACTGTGAAAACTTGGGGTGTTCAGTCAGTTTCTCGGGCATTTTGAAAGTTTCATTTGAAATAATTTGGAGATTCTTCATCTGACCAATTTCGTGGTTTATCTGCTCATCTGTCATTTCTGGAGTGATCTTCTCGCGAACGAAGTTTGCAAGTGCTTCCGCGTGTGTCTTGCATTGTGCAATAAGTTCGTCAGGGCGTTGGAATTCGTCATTTGGCTTCGTTTTACAGTTTAAAACATCTGGATTGTGAGAAAGCGCTCTAAGTAACTCTATGTAGCCGTCATCGCGCTTGAACAGGGCCATGCGGTATGCGGAGACCATGGAAACAAGAATAAGCATGTAAGTGTTGAATTCTTCCTTATTATATTTCCACATAACCGAAAAAATCGTTGTAAACAAGTTTTTCCAGTTTGCACTTCCGAAATCTCTTATTTGGCCGAATATAAACATGATTGTGTATATTGTTCGGCCAATTATACTGAGAATTCTGTCATTTATGTTAGGAAGGTTGAGAAGGAAGCAGAGGCACTCGAGAACCATGGCTCCGATGGATCTTTCAACGCATGGAGTGACGAGAGCGTTGAAACAACTGTGGAATTGGGTAAAATCAAAAGATAATTTGGCAGATTCTGGATAATTATCAAAAAGGAAGGCAAAAGCAATGAGTAGTAAATGTAGACGATCTCCAGAATGAGGCGTGGCCGGAGCTGTCTCGATATGAGTAAATAATGAAATTGCCGCGGAAATGCAGACAGAATCAAGCTTTAAGTATGATAGCTCGAGGAATGTAAGTGCAGCGGCATCAACGAAAGGTTCGAATATTTGGAAATGTGCTGGCAATTCGTAATCCGACGGAATGAAAAGTCCAAGTTTAGCGGCGGCAGGGCGTGAGACTTTCTTGAAGAACGAGGTTTGTACGTGAGTGCAACAGACATAGAGTTGAGTGCATCTAGCAAGAAGATTCGCAACTAACGAATTAAAAATCGTCAAAACTTTGGGATTCAGTTGTCTAAATCGATCTGCGAATGGTCCATTAGGACGTTCGAGCTGAAGTAATAATGAAAAGAAGAGAATATGTAAATCGGATGCTTGCATTGAAAAATTAACAATTTGATCGACTTTTGCTATGAAGAAATCTGTTAATGCGTTTGTTTCTATATCGCAGGTGGCAACGAGAACAGAAAGAAGCACTATGACGCTCTCAGAATCACGTTGCGACAAAATTGTTTTGAAAAGATAATCAAAAAACCTATCTGCTTGCTGTAAACCGCATAAAACATTGATTGCATCAACTCCAAAAGTGCCTGTTCTCAGTCTTGGCCAGAGTGATTCGAATATCTGAACTAAAAGATACGAAGCGTTAAGTTTTTTCATTTTTGCGACCTTATCATTAGCTTGATCAGCTATTGTATCGATGCATCTTGAAATAAGATCACGAACAGCATCAAGCGAGTAATTCGAATATAATGCGTTCTGCATAACGGCAAATTCTGGTTTTAAGAGGAAAAATGAATGCCAGAAGTATGCATCTTTGGCTTTTTGATTTTGTGCTTGAGGGTTATTGCTTAAAAGTTCTGGAATAAGAGCAGAAAATTTGGTTTGCATTTATTTGTCACTTTTATTCTCATATTCCACGTTTTTCAATTCATTTCTACATAATTTTATAGGTTTCTTGTAATGTTTGCTACCAAAAACAATGTCTATTTCCCAATATAAAATTATCTATATGACAATTTGTAACCAATATTGGCTCTATTTCAACTTTCGATCTAATTTCTGATGAAAAAGTTGCAAGTGGATTATATATATCAAATGATGGCAAAATACTTCGTACGTAAAATATAATGAGCATTATTAAAATCTTCAAATAGACTAATATTTATGAGAAAAACAATATATCACTCATTTACTTGGTATTTAATCATTCATCTTATAGTCATACTAAATTTAAAAGGGATTAAAAGATTATATCAGCATATATCTATTTCAAAGATCATATTGAAAATGTAAGATTAAATTAATATATTTATATAAATGTATACCTATATTTCTGATGGTCTGCTATTATTTTCATGAAGTATGGGTTTTAATCTAGTTTGTTTCAGTTTATTCAAGAATGATATGAATAAAAGTATTATCTCTCTATCAGGAAGCCACATATAAAGCATCTTTCGAAAATCAGCCATAGTGTAATGGTTATCATGTAAGATTGTCGTTCTTTTGATCCGGGTTCGATTCCCGGTGGCTGAGATTTTTATTCATTTTTTTATTGAACTCAAATGAACGGCCAAGTTCTTAGAATGCAATTGCTATTATATCAAGAATCGATTGAACTTTAATGCCAGTTAGAGTGAGTATCTGAGTACATAAGTCCCCTGATGTTTTCCTTCACTACTTTTCTATTTCACTCCATCAATGAATCACATATTCCAGGATTTGAAAATATCATTATTTTGTTTGGAATCATTAATGTCAATGGAAAAATGTAGTTCGTTTGTGTGTTCAATAAAAAAATGAATAAAAATCTCAGCCACCGGGAATCGAACCCGGATCAAAAGAACGACAATCTTACATGATAACCATTACACTATGGCTGATTTTCGAAAGATGCTTTATATGTGGCTTCCTGATAGAGAGATAATACTTTTATTCATATCATTCTTGAATAAACTGAAACAAACTAGATTATAACTCATATTTCATGGAAATAATAGCATACCATAAAAGATATGCATTGATATATGTACTGAATCTATACTTCTTTACATTTCGTCATTTTAAAAAATATATCTGAACACTTTGTGTTATTATTAAGCCAACAATCAAAATCAATATTCTTACAACGGAAAAATAGAGTCAAATGATAGAAATATGATAGTAAAATAAAATAATAAATTTAATAAATCATTATAAAAGCATATTATTACCAAAATACTGCCAAATAAGTAGTTATTCCGTAGTTAAGTATTATCTAAACTCTGTATCAAATCTAATCATTTTCTGCCTTTTCTTCTTCTTCTTGTTCACCACCTACTTCCCAAATGCTAATATTGCGCAGCATTGTATTGTAAGCGCTACTAATTTCATTCTGGTCCTCAGGAGGTGCTTCTGAGAGGTGATCTCTCACTTCTTGTACAGTATGTTGGAGAATTTCGAAAGCTTCACCTTTTTCCTTGAGGTGTTCGTATCTGAAAACGGCAGAATTGAGAATTGTTCCTAATCTAACAGGATCAATTGGAGAAAGATTCTGCTCGCAAATTTCGATGGCTCTTTGATATGCAGTTTGGCCTTCAATGGTACCGTACTGCTTTTCAACTTGTAATGAAGTCTCTGCAATGTATCTATACATGTCTCCCTTCATCTTATAGTAGAAAGCAAGGGCAGCAGGGCCTTCAGCATGCGGAATAAGAATGCTATCAATAATATCAATAGCTTTTTGTGCTTGGTCAATGATCTTTGTGCCAACAAGCTCTTTATAATATTGAAGCTTATTTGCCTTTCCAGTAGCACCATCAGATAAGCACTGCTGATGATATGCATCGATGGTCCTGTATGATGCGCGGGAAGAATCGATCGCTGTTTTGTAGACAACGAAGAAAATTGTTCTTTCATTCTTATCTAAATCCTGCTTTTCTTCAAGAAATGTATCCATCATTTTAATACTGTCATCATCGCGGCCTAATCTGTTTAAAATTTTGACACCTTCTAAGATCTCTTCGATATTATCCATCACGCTATGTAAAGTTTTGTAAAGTTGTCAGTTTCGACAAAGATTTTAGAATTAAACCATCAAAATCTAACAAGTATAGTTAGTAGATCAAAAATTAGAATCTCTCTTCTTGACATTTCACTTTTGAAATTGATCAAGATTTTAGGAATTGACATTATACTTGAAACAAACTCAAAAAACGTCCTAACTTTAACAGTTCAGAAAGGAATGCTCGAAAAGATTGAATTACCTAAAGATCGCAATCAAATGATTCCAATTACTTTCACTTTCCAATATAATGTTTAAGTATCAAATAAAGTTCATCAACATAAGCAAATTTGCCCATAAAAACTATACATTTTTCATAAATTAAAATTTCATATTCCTTTTTAAAGTTCTCAATCTTAGAAATCTCAAAAATATTTGAAGATTTAACAAACAATACAAACAAACAGATTTATTATGAAGATTTGATCTCCAAAGGAGAAGATAAACCGAAAAATTTGTTCAATTCTCCTAAAACATCCAAGTGAATGGTTGCATCATATATTGGTTGCTTCAAAACATCACCTAGCATCATTAAAACATGCGGGAACAACCAAGAAGGACGAGAATTAGCAAATTCAGCCAATTCTTCCTCGCTAAAACGGAGTTCTTCGTCAAAAAGCTGTATAGTTGCTGCAGAATTGATCGAATCAGATAGGGTTCGTATCGATGCCCTGATCAAATTCGATTCTTCCTTAGAATCAGGGTTTGAATAGAAAAGAGCAGCAATTTTATAAACAGTATCAACAGGTACAAGGCACTTGAAGTGAAATGACCAATAAATTATGCATTGGACAGCTCCTAATGTAGAATAATTTGAATCAAACGTAAGATTCGAATAAATAAAGTCTTTCGCTTCTTGTGTCACTAGTTCTGGGTTGCAGAATGACAATACATAGAATCTAATGAAATAAAACACACTTTTGTGTAAATTATTTTCAGGAATTTTCGTAGTTGGATTCAAAAGTGAATTACTAAACAGCAAAACATCTGTTTCTGATACATCAAAGCTTTGCGCAGGCTGTTCGCATATAAATTTAACAAATTCATGTAATTCGGCGTCTTCTGCTTTATCTGATGGTTTAAAATGGTTTAATATCTTGAGAATAGATATATCCGACCACGCATCAGGGTAAGAAATGAGTGAATCTTTGAAATCAAGTTGATTTATCGAAGGATGATGTAAAATAATCGAAGCAAACTCGGTCAAAGGGGTCATATCCTTAAGATTAGAGTTAGAAATGATGAGATTAATAAGATCTGGTATAGGAAACCTATGTTTATTTGGGATAATTATAGGTAAAACTAATTGACAAAGAGTTGGGGCACCTGCAAGCATAATTAGTAACTTTGACGCTTCCTTATTACCACCTCTGCAAACGCAGTCGACCAAAGGCGTTAATATTTTGATTTGATTTTGAATAAAAGTAATTATTTCAATAGGATCAATAATCAAGAGTTTTTGAGTCATAAGCATAAGTTCATTATCTCCAGTTTCAAGTAATGATAGTATTGTCGGTAGAAATTGCGGATTTTTGAATAAAATGAAAGCAGATTTTTCATCATTTTTAACAATTTGACTTAAAAGCATAATAACTGTTGGATTTATATCACCTGGTAATCCTTTTTTAGATAATAATTTTAAGAAAAAAGGTAAACCATTTTGAATTATGTAAGAACCGTATTCACCGCTGAAAGACATCAATTCCTGGAGTGTACCGGATACGGCAGTAACGTTATCCTTCTGAGCACGCTTCAAAATATCATCAATTTTCTTAATTTCACTTGCTTTCATTTTGTGAATTTTTTTTGTTGTAATCAAAACGTGACAGATTTTAGCAAAATTGTATGAGCACTTTCTTGTGTTTATTGATATTCTTTCACATTTAATCAATACAGTTAATAACATTTAAAAGAAATTCAAAATAAACATATAATTATATCAAATTTCTTTGAGATTTTTTTTTGGATATCCATATATGACTTATTTACAATTCAAAACGTTTTGAGTTAAAGGTAACTAAACTACTTTCGCCGATCCGATTTGCTCCATATTTAAAATATAGCTTGCATATGTAGAAGAAAAGCTAATTTTGAAGTACGCCCGAAATCCACCAACAGGATTTCGAGCTACTAAAAAGGTACTTTTAAATGTGATTTTTTTTATAAAAAATTAAATTTATTTTAAGATCAGACTAAAAACTAATTTTATGGAAAATCTATATCGACAAATTTATTACTTATTGGGTATATAGATTTTTTGATTATGGCGATTATGTCTGATATGCTTCCAATAAGCCAAAACACATTTCATACTGATTTCTATAAAAGGTATCTTTATTATAGAAGTGTAAGCTATATCTGTTTGTTTTTTTATTATAACAAATTCAAAATTCTCTTATAAGGACTAGATGAAATCTGTATTATTAAATCATTAGCTAAATGAAGGTTCAAATAGAAAGTAAATATCAATTTATATGATACTGAAACCAAATAGTTCTTTTAATAAAAGATAACACGCTGAAAATTATTGAGTATTTGCAAATCTCAAAAATCTATTGGTGAATTTGGCTCAACTTTTAAAATTATAACATCCATATCAAATCATAAAAGCAGACAAAAATTAAAGCCAAACCTATCGGCCAATTTTTTTTTGATATTTTGATTTTTGAGGTATACTTTTAAAAGTGGATTTAAAGCACTGATGAAAAAACATTAACTTCTGTCGTTATGATTATTGATTTAGACAATAATGATTTTAATCTTTGATTATCAAAACACTAAAGTCATCTTTTTAACATTTGCTTGGTAGCATTAACTCAAGTCTAAAGTACTATTTTATGTGGCACTCTTAGAATTTTTGTATTCATTGTACACGCTGAAATAGTACCATTAAAGTTATGGCGGACTTTCAAAAAATAGTTTGGTCACCTTTTTTTGGATTGAGGTTATGAAGATATCATAATGTAAATGATTCAGATTTGAATAGCTTATGTGTACCATAATCAGAAAATTCTATTAGGTCTACTTTTGACCCTCTCAATTTTCTCATCACGATTCCTCTCATAGAGGAATCTAATTTCATAAAATACATAATTCAATATGGTCAGGCATATAAATTAATAAAGAATAGTTCATAAAAGTAATTTTATTCTCAGATCACTTGTTTCATTTATTTAAAGCAAGGCCATTGTAATGCTCATCAGAAACTGCTTCTAACCATTCTGTAGAAGAGTTTGGAGCTTTTGGCTGAACTGAAATGTGAGAAAACCAAGAATCTTTCATTGCACCATGCCAATGTTTAACTTCTGGGGAAATTTCGACAACATCACCAGGCTTGAGAAGTCTTGGCTCCTTTCCATCTTCTTGATACCAACCAAAACCACTGGTGCAAAGCAATATTTGATAAATTCCATGATGAATATGCCAATTGTTTCGGCATTCTGGTTCAAAGGTAACATTTAAAATCAATGCTCCTTTATCAGAGAGTAGACTGATATAGCTTTGACCAGAAAAGAATTCAGCAAACTTTTCATTCTTTGGACCTGTTTCAAACTGTCCAAGGTAAGGAATTTCTTTCTTTTGTGACTTCTTAGGAGTATATCTGAGCCACATCCTCCGTTGCTAATTTTATCAGCCGATTTTAGTTCAAACTCAATTGGTGAATCTTTCAAAGCATAAGGGGACTTTTCG
Source organism: Trichomonas vaginalis G3 (assembly GCF_026262505.1). Lineage (NCBI taxonomy): Eukaryota > Parabasalia > Trichomonadida > Trichomonadidae > Trichomonas > Trichomonas vaginalis. The sequence continues at coordinate 14,148,448 of NC_067208.1, read as the reverse complement.
AAGAGAGTTAAAGTATCATTAGCACCATCGGCAGCAGCAGCCATGCATATTGAAAGCTCATCAACAATTCCTGCTTGAAGAAATGTCCAATTGATTGTTGCACCACCATGAACACTCAGTACATTAACTTTAAAATCATCTTTCAACTTCTTTACGAGAAGTAATAAATCGACTTGCTCCTTTCCAACCATAATGTATGAAATTTTGGACCTTCTCAAGTAATTTCGATATTGCGGAGAAGCTTTCTCTGTCAAAACCTCAATAACATGAAAGTTGGTATTTGGCTTCATTTCAACAAAGTTTTGTTTCCATCCCAATTTACCTGCTGGATCAACAACGATTAAATATGGTCTGGCTGCACTATCGTCAATATAATCACCATCAACCACTTCAGTTTCATCAGGGTTAAGTTCGGGTGTGGTAACAAAGAACCCCTTTACTGTTTTTCTACCGACTATGCATGCATCTGGCTTATAGGTATCATTTGTCCAACCATAATCTTTACATGTGGCAATTCCTGCTTCGGTGTGCATGAAATCACCAATAATCTTACCATCAAGGGCTGATATCATATGGATGAATATGAATGGTCTGTCTTCAGTCATTATTAAAAATGAAATGACTTTTTTTTGAATTGATAATTGTTGTATTCAAAAAATTGAATGTGAATTCACATCATTAATCCAATATAACACAATTAATATTTTGCTGTATATTAATACATATTTTATTAACACTAAAAATTTAAATGAGTGTGTGAATTCATATTGAAAAATCAAAATTTTCCCTGACCATATTGAATTGTGACAAACCATATCTACTAGTGTATTTAATAAATGCCAAATCTCTAGATATGGACATAGGAGAGGGCAACGAGGATGATTGATCAAATATTTCGCGGATAAAAAAAAAATATATGAAAAGTATCGCATCAATAAATGTCTAAGATTAGAGTTTGACGAAATTATTATGGATTATTTGAATACCAATGTCTAATAGGCCTTACATTGAATACAATTAAACCGGAAATACAATTATATGTTAATAAACATGCATCGAATATGTGAGACAATTAAAAGTGTCCATTTTGATGATTTGATGGAAACATTATGATAAAATTCAAATTAATGAAAAATAGTTTTATCATGAGTTTAAATAATTAAAAAACAATTTCACTTAAAACAAGTAATACATATATTTACTAAAAACGATTATCTGGAAGAGATTTGAAGAATTGATTGTCTTCAAACATGGAATAGAGTGAGAAAAGTACATGGAGAGACTCCACAATATTACCTCTCACAGGAATATCAAGAATTGAACAAATAATTTTTGAATATTCTTCAATTGTTAAGTCCAAATCGGCAGAAGGAAGAGGAACTGACTGAAGTACTTCGTCAAATACTTGTGGCCATTCTTGAGCGAGATCTTCTAAATCAGGCATTGCAGATGAGTAAGCAATCGTAGGAGGCGGTCTGTTTCTGTATATTTCTTCAATAGATTCAAGCCAAGAATCCAATTCCTTCTGATTGTTTTCAAGATCAGCGATTTTTCCGATGTATCCATCAGCTTCATTTGTTGTGACACCGAATCTTTCTCTAAGCTCCATTCGAAGGACTTGTGGATTAGAACAACCAATTGTTGGCTCATCTAAGACAGTTAATCCCAAAGGCTCGAATTCATCATCAGGTCTTGGTACTTTGATGAATGCGTCAATAGCTCCAATCGATGGTATAAGGTCAGGAAGAAATGGCTTGAAGTGAATTGTCATCGGTGTAAGCTCGGGATTAAATTCTGTTATTAAGTTGAAAACGGCTGCAAGTTCAGGGTCGGATGTTTCATCTGGTTGATTATATGACTGTGGTTTAAACTCGCCATAGTAGTTAGGAGCATCATTTGATACGGGAACTGACTGCCAACCATTGAAATCAGGAAAATCTTCTTTGCCTGGTTTTGAAAGAGATGTGTCGGCACTCATCAAATTTTGGGGACTCGGAAATTCAAATGCTTGCTGCTTCTTTTGCGGTTGAGCAAAATCAAATTTTAGATTAGGAATTTGCAGTCCTCCATCTTTACTGCTTGAAAGGTTTAAACGATCGCTACTTCCATAGGAAATGTCTAAATTTTGCTCCTCCTCTTCTTCATTCATTTTTTTATAATTGAATTTTTTTTTCAGAATTTGATAACAGATTTTTTATGAGTTTATCTTCAATCTTTTAGAAACTGATCTAAAAATCATTGTGCACTTAGTTTGCACTTTAATGAACTATAATTTATTCAATTGTTGTATTTCTCCCCAAAATAATTTTTAATCCCCTAATTTGGAAAATTAATTTTATTTTTGGAATTGAGACAAGTCTACTCTCATCATATCCAAACTGAATAAATACCTCATGTAATTTCATCCCAAAATAAGGGAATTGCCTAATATTGAATTGGAATTTTGAATTCAAATCATAAAACTTGAACATGAAATATATATCTCATCATTTCAAATGAATATGGGAACATAATTAGGCTGATATGAAACGATATTTTGTGATGATTTGAAATAAATTCAAATAACTCATATGTAATCTCAAGATTAACCTTGAAGAATCTTATTGCTCATGATCTACAATTCGAATATAAACATTTTGGAAATATTTATATTAGCTTTGTATAATTGATGTGCATATTTAAAGTGTATGTACAAATTTATGATTTCCTTTATTCAAAACAGAGATATGGTTAAAAAAAAATTATATATATTTCGTAATTGGTAAACGAGGTCCAAAGAACTTGTAATCAAATGAGGCAATTCTAGTTTCGAAGTTGAGAATAGTTAATATAAACATTGTTGGGAAAATTAAAAAGAAAGCACTATCTCCTAAAATTTCAAAGAACATAATATCGTCAGTGATGAATCTATGTATCCAGTAGAACCAAGAAATGGAAAGTGCCACTGCTGCCTGTCCAAGTACAAAGATTGGAATCAAATTCATCATTAAAATCCCGGTCCAGATTTCAAGTAAGGTGATCTTCCAATTCATATCTTCTCTTGAAAGTAATAGTAGTCCGAACAGTATTGTTGCTAAGCCAATTACCTTTGAAAAAGTGAAGAATAATCCTAAATTTCTAGCAGCGATTGATAATAAACTCTTAAATCCCGCAAATACTATGGCAAATATAAATATTACTGTTATTGGTAGTAAAATCCAGGTGGATACAAATTCGATGATATCGAAATCCATTTCCATTTTTTAAAAAAATAACAATTTTACTTTGTTTACTATAAGACTTAATTTTTTATTTGATGTTATTAAGTAAAATAAGTTATTAGAAGCTATTTTCTATTTTTTTTCATTTTATGAAATCCTTAATCTCGTTCTAAATGTTGCTTTTCTCTAAATGAAGATAATGGCATACTCAACAGACGAGGATTTCGGACTTAGTTCATATGTTTTTCTCGGAATCATTCATATTTTTTTAAAATTACAAAAATTTTAAACATGACGAGATTGAAATCAAAATACAAAAACGGGTTTATTCTTTCTTTTTCCTCTCTTCTCGTTTTGTTGCGATATTTGCTTTGAAAATACCGCCAACAAAGGTTCCGACGTAAGTTAAGACGCTAATAATAGATCTAAACACAAAGAATATGAACAGTATCAAATAAATCGAAATAGATAGCTTTGCGTCAATTAATGAGTTTAATTTCGCGTGAGTCTTTTTCATTGTGCCTAAAGTAACATCAGCTTTTGTTTCTATGTCATTGGTTTTGTCTGCAAGCTGATTACAGAGTTCCATTGATTCTTTTGTCATTGTTTCGACTTCTGAGATAACTTGTTCTGAATCATCAATTTTTTGAGAGTATCTTGATGAATTAGCTTGAAGAGAGGCATCAATCAAAGCTGGGAAGCCTTCTGAAAATTTCATATCAAATTTAAGTTGAATAGCATTAGCTAATGGTATAAGAGATGTGGGAGAAAACATTATTTGATCTAGTGTTTCTCGTTCTCGTGTAAATACTGTAGTTACTACTGAAGTTGAATCGTCTGAAGAATCAGAATCTGAAAATACGCTAATTGGCGTTTTATTTGCCGGCCTCCTAGACGAGTCGTGTGAAGGAGTAGTGGATGTCGTAGTACTTGAGATATTTGCCGTAGCAGAATTGTTTGAATTTGTTGCAATTGGAGCTTGGGAAACTGTTGAGTTTGTTGTGACATCTGAGGAGTCAATATCTATGTTAGGGGCAACTTTTGACATTAATGTTTTCCTTCTTGTTTTTGGATGATTAGGAAGTAATGATTCAGATGTTCTTGTTATTGGCGCTTCGTTTGGCACGACCGCCGCTGACTTTTCACTCGATTCGTCTTTCGATTTTCTTTTAGATTTTTTACCTATATTAAAAAGAGATTGCGTTCCAAACATCATTTTCAGCTTATATGGGTGCAATATTCGCTGCACGCCGATAGATGCACTAAACTCCTTTTCTTTTGTAAAGTCTCTTATTCAAATTTTTGATAGAAATTCACTCAATATTGAGGCAGAAAAACGATAGGGAGACTTTACGTAGGAAAATGGGTTTATATAAAATTATCAAAAGTCTAACTTAGAACATCGAAATCATACATGAATACAGGCTTATTTAAATGCACAAAAGTTTTGTACGTAGAACTTTTAATAAGCCAAATTTTAAAATTTTGATAATAATATAAGTATATGGATGAATATCTTATTGCTTTCGACTTTATTATTGCTATTGTACCATTTTATTTGCATGAACATTGTCAAAATTCATAATTTATGTATAATTGTTTCAATATTACATCATTTCGTGAATATTTCCTTTCACATGGTGCAAATATCAATAAAAAGAATAGCGATGTAAAAACTCTTCATTTTGCAGTTTGCAAAACCCTACCTTTGAGTTGCATATTTCACATTATGCAAACATCAATGAAAAATATTATTTTGGAAAGCCGCTCTTTATTATGCAGTACGCTCTAATGGTAAAGCAACAGTTAAGAGTGATCACTCGGTGCAAAAATAAATTAATAAGGTAGTTATGGCAAAACTACTCTTCATACGGCAACATTTAAAATTAATTATATAATCGAATTTGCAATCATCAATGAAAAGGATAATATTATTGCAAAAACCCTTTTCGTATACAAGTTTGTTCTTCCTTGTTAGCTGGATATGAAAGCTTCTTTCATGTCACTTTTTTGAAAAATCAAAAAATTCTCTATTTGTTCTGCATCAGTTAAAGATAAGAATTCATTCATAGTCATCTCAAAACACTTTCTGCAATTAGTATGCTTACTATCTACAATAGGAAAATGATAATCACAGCATTAAAATATCATTTTCCCATCCACTTTCAGATGATTTTTTTCTTGGGATTTTTTCATTTCTTTCTTTAAAAAGTGACAACTCTTTCACATTTGATTTAAAGACGCAATTTCAAATTCATTCAATACGCTTTCAAATCCAAATGAAATTTTAGATCGAATAAAAGTGACATTCTGTAAAGGTTTCAGATTTTTCTGAGAAAATATAGGAAATGACTGGTTATTACAATAATAAGATTGAAGGAAAGGAAGAACTAGTCCGAAAAGTGCTAGATAGCACCTCCAAAACAACAGCAACAGTCGTTGCTGATCATTGGATATTAATAATATCAGTTTCATGGATATTTGTTTGCATTGTAATTTTCTATCTTGGAATTCACATCTGCAACAGATGCTGCCCGTGCAACAAAGAATTTATTGAAGATGAATCTAAAGCTTATAACAAAATCTCGAATGAACAATTAGAACACGTCATTGCTAATCAATGAGATAATTCATTTCAAAATCAAATTATTACTTTTCTTTTTATTTTGTTTTAAAATTATTATATCAAGCGAAAAATTTACATTTTCTAATTAATATCTTATAGTGCTAATACTTTCATTAATCATACGTACCCAAAAACCTCAATACTTTTTCTTTATTCCTGGTTTTTGTTTTGATATTCTTCATTAAATAGATTAAATCAACAGATGAATAATAAACAAATATACTCAATCTTTGTGCTGATCATATCACAGTACAGATGTATAAATTCTATATTTTATTTATATGAAAATTTATTTTGAATTTACACATATGTACAGTGATGTCATATTATTTCTATATACAAAACCATATTCTCAACATCTTTTATGAAGAGATGTTCTTTAATTTGCATTTTCCCTTCGTAATGATAGAGAATCCAAACTTGCCTAACCAAGGATCTTCAATGTCACCTCAAAATATTTTTAAAACTATGAGCTTTCTTACCATTTAATGCATAAATGAATAAAACAATAAAAATTTAGTTAACTCTAAGTAATTGTTTAATATATATAGTAATGAAGATAAACATATCTTGAAATAAAAAAAATATTTAATTTCATTTAAATTTTATTAAATAAAATAACTTAAATTTAAATCTCACATGAAAATATAATTACTGCTCCCATGACGGATGGAAGAAATCGAACTTCGGGGTCTCTGTTTCTGGTGTCGGAGGCTGTGGCTCAAATTTGTATTGAGAAGCGAGCCAAAGCGAGATCAAACCGAGTCTGTGATGGTCCAAGTCCTTCATAAATACAGGGAATCGTTCCATAACCGTTGGAATTGTTACATCTTTCATTTGTGTCAACTTCGGGAAGGTTTCCATGATGAGGGCTGCGACGAAATATGTCAGCCAGTGGATTGAATCAGGTGAACAGTTGAATTGGAACCAAACTGTCCAAATGTATTCAAATGATCTCTTGAAAAGAAGAACGAAGTCAGAATAGCACCACAATAGCTGATGGAGATTATTGCGGCGCATCCAGATGGCTGCCAATGGCGAAACTTTTGTTAAAATCTTATTAACAATTATTGCTTGAGCCTGGCATTGTTCTGTGACTGATGCTAGGAAGGAAAGCTGATTGGTATTACGTAGCATAGCATCGAAGCACCAGAAAATGTCTGCCATCAATTTTTCGTGATCAATTATTTTTCCTTCGGAATCTATTGGATTTCCGTCATCGTCCCAGTCTGGAATATATGCTAAAATGATGGGAACGAACAAATCGTTCATGCCTTGTAGATATGATATCGGAGGATTGAAAATACAGTAAGATTGAAGCAAAGTAGTAAGCATTGTAAGGCCAGGCTTTGTTACTTCCTTGAAAGCGATGTTTTGACGGTCTGTTCTTGAGATATCGTGGCTAATAACACGAAATGCGCCATTTAGCTTCTTATTTGCAAGAATTTGATCTTGTTCGAGTAGATTTACTTCTTCTACGAGTATATCGAATTCTTTCTTTTGCTTTTCATGTTGAATTTCGCGTTCCTTTTCGGTAGATGTTAAAGGATAAACTCCAAAGACGAATGGCAGTGCCTTTGGAAGTGTATCTTTATCAATACCTGCATGGTAAATAATGTTCTTGAATTCTTCTGGGTTTTTAGCTCTTCCTTCTTCATCAAACATTTCTGACCACTTCTTGGAATCGATTTGCTCGTAAACAGGTTGTTCAGCAATGAAAACATTGATTTGCTCGTACACTCTATCATGAGCTGCGCGTGCTGCGAGGCCTAATGGGAACAAAGGATCTTTTGGAAGGGTATCGCTTCTATCTAAGTGAATAATTAAACGCTGGAAGAACTCATGAACATTTGTCCAGAAGTTGGCGAGATTTGAAAATTGATCAAACTGTAATTGAATATAAGGAGGAGAATAAAAGAAAACGCCTTTATGGCATTTGCGGTAGAATGACAAACTGAAGGGCCTTTCGTCGGAAGGAACAGCAATTCCGTTGACAATAAGCCTTTCAATAAATTCTGCAAGTGAGGTGAATTCGGAAACTTTAATTTTGAATGTTCTCTTTTGTTCTGTTTGGTTTTGGAAAGTAATTGTAAGTGGATTTTCAGTTAAATAAAGACAGTTGAGTTTTTGGCAATCGACGTTCAAAGGTTTGCCAAATTCCCAGCTTTCCGTTGTAAAATCTGCACTCGATTGACCTCTGAAGACAGCAGCAATTCTTTGGGCTGGATTTCCATCGAGAGGGCCCCAATGTAACTGATAATTGTCATCAATTCTTGATAAAATTAAAACACCTGGCTTGTTTGGTTGCTTATCTGCAATTTCAACTGCAGGTTCTACAATACTTAATTGCGCATGAGAATTGGACTGAACTACATTCGATTGATTCATCTTTATTTTTTCTAAAATAAAAAAAATTTTTTAGATAAATTTTAAGGGGGTAACTTTGAATAGTTGTAAACTTTTTACAAATTTTGGATTAATTTTCCTTCAGATTGAGCGATTCACAATTAAGTGATAAACATATATCATACCTATCATTTGCATATGATAACTCTAAGTTAATTTCGGAGACTTCTCGAATTTTACAGATTTCTTTGTAGTCATTGTTTTTCACATTTATAACATAGGATATTTTTCTTCTAATGAATTTAAGTGGTAAGTTATATGGGAAAAAATTAGTAATGTCCGACCAAGACGCTCATCCAAACGGCAAACCCAAATTTTAGCTAAAAGTGACAGGAAAAAAAACGTTTAGTATTAAAAAAAAAGACCAATGAGAGCTTCGTTCGAAATATAGAGGGAACTGAGAATGCGCAACCATTCTCAGGGAATATTGGATGCTATTCCCTTTCCCTCTGTATGGAAAATTGAGGTTTTCAAAGGGAGTTAAAATAATATCAAATTTATACTAATTTACTTCAAAATACAAAAGTATTTGACAGCTAAAATTAGTTACTTTAGCAAGCCTATCAATACCCTTTTACGATTATTGCTACTTTTTCGAAATAAAATAAATTTATTATCAAAAAACTTTTTTTTCTTAGTAAAAATAAACGAAATTTTTTACCTTATGAACTTTTGATGGAAATATGCAAATTTAAAATAATAAAGAAAGCCGCGAGCGAAGCGATCGGCTTAGTTCGAAGATTTTGATTCAAATCTTTGCTGATCTGTAATTCGCGGAAGCCGCGAGCGAATCGAGCGGCTTAGGTCTAAGATTTTGATTCAAATCTTTGCTTATATTCCTTAAATTCTTTATGAAACTCGCAACAGTTCCATAAAAAATTTTAAATTCTAAACTGTCGAAATTACCGATCGGTAATCACACCCTTCATGAGTGTGTCACTTTTTACATGTGTGTCACTTTTAGCTAAAATTACCCCTACTCTCATCCAAACAAATACAGTGAATTGTGAAGCTACTACAAATACTATATCGATATATTCAATGCATTATATCAGTTGAAAACGGAAAAAGAAGAAGAATTAAACTCAATTTACAAAATGATCAAAACAGAATTGATTGATTCAAAGAAATGTCTACCTACATATGTTATAAGAGACATTTTACATATCATTCCGTATAATAATCGCTATACAAAGTCATATTTATCTCTTGCCAAACTCATATCTGATGAATACCATGTCAAAGAGGTCAACACTGTCATACATATCTCAAATTTCCTATTTTATAAAGAATATGGAATTAAATTAGACAAATATGATAACTTCGAAAAAGATAATTTTAAAAATCTCGATATTCATACAGAGAATACAATATACAGAGCAATTATGAATAATGACTTAGAAATATTCATTTCGTTCACTGAAAGAGAAGGATTTGATAAATATCAAATTCTTCAAAGCAATTTATATCCATATACTAAAGAAGGATATTCATTACTTGAATTATGCTGTTACCATGGAGCAGTTGATTGTTTCAAGTTTTTAAGAACAAAATTCAACTCAAGAATAACTGAAATATGTCTTCAATTTTCATTTTTAGGAGGAAATCCAGAGATCATGAATGAATGTTTGAAAAATAAAAAACCAGACAAAAAATGCATGGAATATGCAATAATTTCACACAACATTGATTTTGTTACATTCTTGAAGAATGAGTACAATATGGGGATCGATATAGAATATTGTGGAATTTTCAATAATCTTGAATCCTTTTTAGTTCATTTCGATCAAACAAATGATATAAGAAGATGTTTCGTTTATTCAGCGATATTTAATATTCCATCCCTTTTCGAATACTTCCTTTCACAAGGTGTAAATATCAATGAAAAAAATGAAGATGGAAAAACTGCACTTCATATTGCAGCATTTTATAATAATATAGAAGCTGTTGAAGCTCTCATTTCATATGGTGCGAATGTCAATGAAAAAGATAACTATGGAAAAACCGCACTTCATTCTGCAGCATATTATAATTGTAAAGAAACCGCCGAAGTTCTCATTTCACATGGTGCGAATATCAATGAAAAAGATGAAGATGGAGAAACCGCACTTCAGACTGCTGCACGTAAAAACAATATAGAAATTGTTGAAGTTCTCATTTCACATAAAGCAATTTTTTAGCAACTCTCAATTTTTTATGACCGTTCCGTACTTTTTATTGTATTTAAAATAAAACGGGTTGAATAATTCATACAATTAAATATACTGCCATCAAATTTCGATCCGAATTTGGAATAACCGTCCCAATTCCCAATTTTATTAAAGGTGACCAAACTATTTTTTGAAAGTCCGCCATAACTTTAATGGTACTATTTCAGCGTGTACAATGAATACAAAAATTCTAAGAGTGCCACATAAAATAGTACTTTAGACTTGAGTTAATGCTACCAAGCAAATGTTAAAAAGATGACTTTAGTGTTTTGATAATCAAAGATTAAAATCATTATTGTCTAAATCAATAATCATAACGACAGAAGTTAATGTTTTTTCATAAGTGCTTTAAATCCACTTTTAAAAGTATACCTCAAAAATCAAAATATCAAAAAAAAATTGGCCGATAGGTTTGGCTTTAATTTTTGTCTGCTTTTATGATTTGATATGGATGTTATAATTTTAAAAGTTGAGCCAAATTCACCAATAGATTTTTGAGATTTGCAAATACTCAATAATTTTCAGCGTGTTATCTTTTATTAAAAGAACTATTTGGTTTCAGTATCATATAAATTGATATTTACTTTCTATTTGAACCTTCATTTAGCTAATGATTTAATAATACAGATTTCATCTAGTCCTTATAAGAGAATTTTGAATTTGTTATAATAAAAAAACAAACAGATATAGCTTACACTTCTATAATAAAGATACCTTTTATAGAAATCAGTATGAAATGTGTTTTGGCTTATTGGAAGCATATCAGACATAATCGCCATAATCAAAAAATCTATATACCCAATAAGTAATAAATTTGTCGATATAGATTTTCCATAAAATTGGTTTTTAGTCTGATCTTAAAATAAATTTAATTTTTTATAAAAAAATCACATTTAAAAGTACCTTTTTAGTAGCTCGAAATCCTGTTGGTGGATTTCGGGCGTACTTCAAAATTAGCTTTTCTTCTACATATGCAAGCTATATTTTAAATATGGAGCAAATCGGATCGGCGAAAGGAGTTTAGTTACCTTTATTTTATTATTTTATTAGGGCTTTTTTTAAATATTTAGAAAGAATGGCAATCAAAAGACTCATAAACAGGCACATATTTAAATTTCATTATTTGGTAGTCAAAAATTTATTTTCAGCTTGTATTTATATAAAAAAGAATAATAACATTATAATAATTTTACCTTTTCAAAATATATTCACTAATTCATAGTAATATAGATAAATGAATTTATAAATACGAATAAGATGAAAAATAATAACTAAAAATATGAAAATATATTATTCTTATATTAACAAAGCTTCTGTTGCACCTTGCAACACTTCGGTTAGATTCATTGGATCTGTTCTTCTTAAATCAAGAGCCTCCAAGATACCATTTGTATCTATATCTTGTGCTTTTTTGCCTTTCTTGTTACATTCTGCAAGAATTCTAGCGCGTGTAATGTCAACTAACTGATACTTAAAGTATTCAATCATTTCATTTTGTTCATCATATAATTTCCTCATTTCTTCATTGATTTCAAGATTCTTCTTCATGAGTTCAAGAGTTTTGCGCTGTGATTCAAGATCATTAGCTTGATTTGGAGAATCATATTCTGAAAGGATGCTTCCATCGCTAACTGAATCATTCTCGTATAATTTTGATTGTTCTTTGACAGTATTTAACTCTGCCTGGAACTTTGACCATTCGCCATCACTTGAGGAATTTAGTGGAGAGCACATAGGAGAATTGTTTTTAGAACTCTGACGGCTTTGTTGAGATTCTATGCTAAACCTCGTCCTTCTTCTCTTTGTTGGTGTTGTATTAATGTTAGGGCAAACGTTTTCAGATGCGAGCATAGTTTCGTGTACGTTTAGCATTTCTCCAAAGATGTCAAATTAATGAATTAGAGGAGAAATAGAATATCAATATAGTATAGGATGGAAAATATTAATGTGGTTCTTCAAATCATACGTTTTTTTCATCATTTCCTTATTTTTTTGTGCATTTATTATTTTACTTCTAAAACAATCAAATATGGCCGAATATGATATATTCTTCTTGCTGGTTTCACTTGCTTAGTTTAAAAAACGTTATTTAGTCATCTAATCTTCTTCCTTATGTTTTTTTATATTTTAAAACTATGAAAAGGTAGAGTGTAATGCATTAATTCTATGACTAAGCTTATTCAGAAAAATATCAATTCAATCATAGTGAAAAATCCCATTTAAGCGTAAATTTCATCAACAACACTTAATCTATAGTTAATAGTTCTTTTAATACCAATAGTAACGTTTTGTGAGCTCATTTTTCATTCTGATATCATCCATTTAGATTTTCATATCCAAAATCTCATTTTTCATTAATTTTGTGTTTACAAATACTAAATACTTTATTGTTTCAAGCTTGTCCGAAATGTCAAAATAGGGAATCGCTTGGATGAAGAAATGTTTATTTTTTTTACATGAAAAAGGATGAAGAAAACCGTTAAGGACAAAATTTGAAATAGATTAATCAAAAACCGTTTTTAAAAATTTAATAAAATTGTTCTTATATTAAGAATAGATTTATTTTATTGAAAATTTTTATCAAAAATTTTCATATCATTATTGAATTTTTGTTTTTAATATTTTAATTATATATATGATAAATAATAATTTTGATGTTCACATGTGGCAAATTTTTTGCTTTGACTTTATCACTTCATTTTTCTAAAGAGATTCTTGGCTTTGTTGATTCAAATAATAGAGACATTGAGTTCACCTCAATCAGAATGGAAGGAGTTCAGTACAATAACTATGCAAGCTATAACATTACTCAAGTTTTCACAAACACTTCAAATAATGCTTCTGATATCTCGTACTATTTTCCAAACGACTCAGAGTATTGCTCCTATGATTGTTTGTTCATTGTTGATGGAAAAAAAATCAAACCTCAGCTTAGATCGAAAGAAGAAGCCAAAAAGGAATACAACGAAGCAAAACAACAAGGCCATCATGTGATACATGGCGAAATGATAGGAAATGGCCTTAACCGCTTTAATTTAGGAAATTTACCAGCTAAGAAAGTTGCTGAAGTCCATCTCAAAGTTTCATTACTTGCAGACTTAGACAAGAACTCTCTTTTTTACAAGATCCCGCTCACAGTTGCATATCAAAGTGGAGTTAAAACATCTTTAAGCAGTATTGGCATCAAAGACTTCAAATTTTCCACAAAGATTATCACAAATCATGACATCAAAGAAGCTACAATCAATGTTAAGAACTGTAAATCAGTTATTGAGACGAGAACAGCATTTTTCGAACTTAGTTCAATTCCAACAGAAGATTGCATCATAATAAAGACAGTTTTCTCAGAAGACAACCTCAATTTTGCTGTTTCAAGTGATAATTATATTGCTATTTCCACTTATCCAAATTTCGAATCAAAAGACAAAACAAACTCCGAATTCTATTTCCTTGTTGACCAATCAGGATCAATGGCAGGTTCTAGAATCACAAAAGCTAAAGAGGCTCTTAAATTTTTCCTTCAATCTCTTCCTGTCGGCTGCAGATACGCAATTTATGGTTTTGGAAGTAATTATGTTACACACATCCCACCAAGCGATTACAACAACGAAACATTTAAGTATAGCATGAAAGTGGTTGAAAGAATTAAAGCAGTTTTAGGAGGAACTGAAATTTATCAGCCTCTTGAGTATATAATCAATACCAAATCAAAAGAAGGATACGCAAAACAAGTTTTTGTCCTAACTGATTGAGAAGTTGAAAATCCAGACCAAGTTTTATCACTTTGTAATAAATATCGCTCACAAATCAGGGTATTCTCAATTGGTCTCGGTACTGGTGCAGATCCGGGCCTTATTAAAGGCATTGCTCATGCAACAGCAGGAAATTACACTTTAATTTCAGATAAAGATGATTTATCTGAATGCGTCATCAAAATGCTTAAATCAGCGATATCTACTTCTGCAAGTAATATCTCTATTAGTGCTCCAGACTTGACTCTTACATGGCCTTCGCCTTTACCACCTTTATTTGCAAATTGTTCCCAGAGTTTCATTGTCAAAGCTTCTAAAACAGACAATGTTTTGATCAGTGGCGATATGGGCGATGATTCAGTTGAAGAAATCGTAAATGTTATGGAAATTCCAGATAATTTTGGTGTCAAACAATTGTTTGCAAGGCTTACAATAGCAGGTATCGAGAACAAACTTGAGAGCGAACCAAATGAAGAAGAAAAACAAAGATGTATCAAATTATCAATTGAATCCGGAATAATTTGCAAATTCACAAGTTACATTGGTGTTGATCTTGAATCTCACGAAAATATTAATGATGATTGGAATAGTACGGATTATTCTGATGATGATGACTGTTACTGTGGAGGAGGTAAAATTCAATATTTTATTAATCACGTTGATCACTGTGCTTCCTGTGCTCTTGATGATGAAGAAATAATTCCATATGAATGTGCTTCCTGTGCTCTTGATGATGAAGAAATAATTCCATATGAATGTGCTAACTGTTATTCTGAAGGAGAGATGGAATATGAAGAATCTTCAAAGAGAAGAGAAGTTGAAGAAGCAGCAGAACCTGCAAGAAGAAGATTGATGGAAGAAGCTGCAAGGAGAAATACTTCTAAATCTTCTGATTCTACTATTTCCGAGAATATTCAGTCTCAAAATGTTGATGGTTCTTGGGATGATTTCCCTGGTGTTAATAAGGAAATCGAAAAGAAATATGGAAAGGTTGTTGCGGCTACACTTGCTGCAATTGTTTACATCATGAAGAATTACGGTTCTGAAGGAAAGTATTCACTCATCATCATGAAGGCAAAGAACTTCTTGAAATCAAAGTTCAATGATGTTGATTGGGATTCAATAATCAACAAAATGTGATATTTTTTGCAAAATAAAATATTTAGAATTCATAAATTATATAGTTACTTAAATTCTATATTGAAGATCATAAATTGAGTATGAATGTAAGGAAAGAAAAAAAGAGTAATATGATAGACAGAATATGATAGTTTTTAAGCTTTGTAGTTAATTAGTTATTTAATAGATTGATTTATTTCGTTCAGATTTCAGCCAAAGGCTAACAATTTTAACAGTTCCTTCATTTGCTAGAATACTATCGGTAATGACACTATTTTGTGTTTGTTATATCGGTTTAGTTATCTGAGTCGATATAGTTATCATAGAACAAGGATTTAGTAAATGATATCGATGCTGTAATCCCTGTTTCTTTGTGAGTGATGATGTATGAGTACAAATGATGAGAAATGCACAAAAGTTATGCTTAGTATACAATGTTGGTAAAAGTTATGCTTCGAAATCAATGACATTTGTGAGGTGTACAGTCAGAAACTTACTCTATTGAAAGGATATTATGAGTTTAGCCATTTTAATCAATTCCTTTGGAGATATTTTAATTTTAAGTTGGTATAATTTTTTAATGTCAGATCAAGGCAGTCATCCAAACATATATAGTGGATTGCACAGTATCTCGAAATACTATATCGATTCATTTAATGCGTTGTATCAGCTAAAAACTCGATTTACAAAATGATCAATACAAATTTGATCGATTCAAAGAATCATCTCCCAGAAACTATAATAAAAGATATTATTGATATCATTCCTTATAATAATCGCTACACAAAGTCATATTTATCTCTTGCCAAGCTCATATCTGATAATTATCAAGTCAAAGAGGTCAACACTGTCATACATATCTCAAATTTCCTATTTTATAAAGAATATGGAATTAAATTAGACAAATATGATAACTTCGAAAAAGATAATTTTAAAAATCTCGATATTCATACAGAGAATACAATATACAGAGCAATTATGAATAATGACTTAGAAATATTCATTTCGTTCACTGAAAGAGAAGGATTTGATAAATATCAAATTCTTCAAAGCAATTTATATCCATATACTAAAGAAGGATATTCATTACTTGAATTATGCTGTTACCATGGAGCAGTTGATTGTTTCAAGTTTTTAAGAACAAAATTCAACTCAAGAATAACTGAAATATGTCTTCAATTTTCATTTTTAGGAGGAAATCAAGAGATCATGAGTGAATGTTTGAAAAATAAAAAACCAGACAAAAAATGCATGGAATATGCGATTATTTCACACAACATTGATTTTGTTACATTCTTGGTGAATGAATACGATTTAGAGATTGATTTAGAATATTGCAGAAAATATAAAAATCTTGAATCATTTTTAGTTGTTTTAGATCAATCTAAATTTTTAATCAACTCTTTTATTTTATCACCGATGTTTAATATTCCATCCATTTGCCAATATTTCCTTTCACATGGTGTAGATATAAATGAAACAGATGATTATCAAAGAACTGCTCTTCATAGTGCAGTAGAATATAATAGTAAAGAAACAGCCGAATTTCTTATTTCACATGGTGCAAATATCAATAAAAAAGATAAAGATAGGCAAACAGCTCTCCATTATGCAGCTATTTTCAATAGGAAAGAAACAGCGGAACTTCTTATTTCACATGGTGCAAATATCAATGAAAAAGACAAATGTAAGAAAACCGCTCTTCATAGTGCAGCAGAATATAATAGTAAAGAAATAGCGGCACTTCTAATTTCCCACGGTGCAAATATCAATGAAAATGATAAATTTAGGAAAACCGCTCTCCATTATGCAGCAGAAAAGAATACTAAAGAAATAGCTGAGCTTCTTATTTCACATGATGCAAATATCAATAAAAAAGACAAATGTAAGAAAACCGCTCTTCATTATGCAGTTGAAAATAAGAGTAAAGAAATAGTCGAACTTCTAATTTCACATGGTGCAAATATCAATGAAAAAGATGAAAAAATGAAAACTGCTCTCCATTATGCAGCAGAAAAAAATAGTAAAGAAACTGCCGAACTTCTTATTTCACATGGTGCATATATCAACGAAGAAGATAATTATGGAGAAACAGCTCTGGAAATTGCAAGAGATCATGTTTGTACAGATACAGCCAAACTTCTTCTTTCATTTGGTGCAAAAGACAAACAAATGTTCATATGATCTTTATCAAATCCTTCTCTTTCAGTGAATGAGATAAACCTTTCTTTGTCATTATACATAAAAATCTTTAATTTGTTTAATAAATATGGCCAATATTTTATACTTTGAACAAGGCCAATTTTTAAGATATATTCCTTTTTGATTTTTCATTTTATTTGATAATTGCAAAAAAGAAAATCGATTAAATCACTGAATACCTGTTTTAGTCTATCAAATTTAATAATAGTAAGGACCCTCAACTGGAACGTTGATGCAGTCAGCCTGTCTCTGTGTAAGTTTTTTAAGGTGGACATCGAGAGATCCGAGGTTGAGACGAGCGACTTTTTCATCGAGATGCAAGAATTATGTAAATCTTCTTCTCTAGCTTTCCTCTCTTTTCGTAGAGGTCGAGCTGAGCGAGTGTCTGGTTTGTGAATGACATTGACATAACGAAAGATGGGTGACCTGTAGCGCAGCCAAGGCTAAGATGGCGGTCATCAGCGAGAAAGAGGATAGCGTGGCCATCTGGCTTGATTGGATGTGCTTGAAATTGGACTTTGTAACAGTGTCGTTGACGTTGATGGCTGGGAAATGGAATCTGTTCTCCTTCTCGAGCTGGAAGAGACAGTGGATGCCCGTTGTTGTTTCTTCGGAAACACCGTTCATGCCGGCAGCAACTATGTGCCAATGGTTCATGTTCTGGTTGAAGACCTGCTTGAGTGTT
Source organism: Trichomonas vaginalis G3 (assembly GCF_026262505.1). Lineage (NCBI taxonomy): Eukaryota > Parabasalia > Trichomonadida > Trichomonadidae > Trichomonas > Trichomonas vaginalis. The sequence continues at coordinate 14,130,248 of NC_067208.1, read as the reverse complement.
GCAAAGGGTAAATTTGGATCTAATTCACTCATTTTTGCATCAGAAAACGGTCATCTTGAAATTGTTAAATATCTTATTTCAGTTGGAGCTGATAAAGATGCAAAGAATGAAGATGGATATACTCCACTCATGTATGCATCATATTTTGGCAAAATTGGCCTTGTTCAATATCTTATCTCAGTTGGAGCTAATAAAGAAGCAAAGGATAAAAATGGATATACTCCACTCATTTGTACATCATTTAATGGCCGTCTTGAAGTTGTTCAATATCTTATCTCAGTTGGAGCCAATAAAGAAGCAAAGAATAATGATGGAGAAACTGCACTTATGGTTGCAAAAGGTAAAGTAATATATTACTTAAAAACCATTTGTGCCAATTAACTCAATCATATACATATTAAAAATTCATATTATCAACTTTTCAAAATATTTTAATTTTCTAGATACTTAAAATATATAAGGTCTCTTAATTTCCTTCTTAGGACGAGATATTAATAATATACTAATTATATTTCGATAATAATATTTGTTTATTCATTTCTGCAATAATTAAAGGAGACTTTTTCATAACCATCCTTTATTTCTTTATCGTAATAGCATTCCATGAGAGATTTGACAAGTTTAAGATTTCTTTTTATACATGCTTTATGTAGTACATTGCTGCCCATAACAAATGACGTTCTCCAAAGTCCATCTTTTCATCAATATTTCAAAATTTTATTCAGCAGTTATTTTATCAAATGAATTCTGAAATTGAATAAAAATCAAATGTATCCTAGTACCTCATATGCAATTTTACTCTTTTGCTATTAAAATAAAGATACCTGAGATCAAAAAAAGAAATATAACTTAGCCAAATTTAGCATTTGTTCATCATATTATTACCATTATAAAGGCTTTTTAAGAATGCACTTACGACAATATGATCTCATCATAAGGTTAATTTTCAATGACGCTTTATGCCTGTTGTCAAAAATTTAAAATTAAAGTCAGAAGGACGTAAGTGCAGCCTTAATATCCTATACTTCCATATTAGTATTGATCTCTATTGTATTTCTAATTTCAAAAAATTTATCCATATTGAGTTGCAAAAGTAAAAAAATTATATATATTAACATTTTAAACAAAAAAACGAAACAAGAATATAACTTAAGAACTAAACTTACCATAGTATGAAATAAGAGCAAACAACGAGTATCCGACAATCAGGATTCCTAAAATCAATGGGAATATGACTTTAGCAATAGGAAATGTCGGAATTGTTGCAACAAATTTATAATCTGAGTTTTCCCAAACATCAACAACAAAAGGATCCTTTGTAATAAAATCTTGAGGATAATACTGGAGTTTCCCATCTTTCGTTGTGTCTTTGATGAAATAGTAAGGAGATTCGATATCTATATTGTTTTCAAAAGTTGTTCTTTGAGCATAGTTATAGAGAATATCTTGTTGTTCATTATAATCAAGCCAACGTAATAAAAAGAATTTAAATAGTAAATTTGACTTTGGAATTGTAATTTCTTGTTTTTTGAGTCCTGATAAGATCATTCTTGGCTTTTGACCATTAATAAGTGAAAAGTTCTTGATTTTTATGGAAGGATATCGAGTAGAATTTAATTTTATGGCGCATTCCGGAATAACGCATTCGTGAAGGTTTATTGGCTTACCATTACATGATTCTGCTGTTATTTGACCGTCCATATAATGACTCTGTAAGAAGATAACGCATGTATCAGCATTTCTAGGAATAATATCTTGATTTAGTTTAATTTCTCGAATTAAGCCCCATTTCAAGGCGTCAAATAAATAATAAAAATGTTCCTCTGTATTAGGTTCTAAGGCCGTGATTAGGTTGCTTTCACGTAGTTTGTTATTATGGAGTTCCATAGACTCTATAGTAAAGTGGATAGAGCGTGTATTATTTGTGATTGTAATTATAGTGTAGTTTTCCCCGGAAACGAATATTGCGTCTTCTTTTTTGAGATTTTTCGGAGAATCAGTATATGCGTCATAAATAATGGAATTAGTATCATCGTTTGTAATAATATGATATGTGGTGTCATAATGCGGTATTAAAACGTAATTAATTGGCGCTCTATTAATTTCATAATTCACTGATTGTTTTATCAGTGGCGAAGAATAAAAACCACTAATACACTGTACAATCTGGCCAGATGAGATCTCGAATAAAAGATACTCGAGATTATCAGTAGAATTTATTGGAATTGAAACGGAAACATTCCATCTTTCGGTAGTGATTTCTTGTAAATAGAGCATATCTAATTGATAATAATAACTCCTGGATAACGAAACAAAATAAATCTGAGTTTGATTTGTTGAATTTCGAGGAGGAATCGCAAAAACTGTGCGATATTTATTTTCTGTATCGCGTATGTCGAACGCATCATTTGGAATAGTTCCTCTTCCAAAATTCAGTTGGTAATAACAAAGCGAAATAAACATGAAAAATTGTTATACTTTTTTTTTTGGAAAAAAATTAATATTGATATAAGTGCTTCTATATCTCGTTATCCTAAAAGCCTATGAGAAAATTTCCTATAGCAATGCTGACATATGTGGACTAAGGTAGAAAATGAGTATATTCAGACTGAATGAAAACAAAGCTATCTCTGTGAAAAAGGGAAATTTAGAATCCACAAAATTTATATACTTAGGTTTTTTTTGATAACACATTTAAGCTATTTCCTCTCTTGGGTTTTTAGGATTTCACCAGCACTAGCTTCAGAAAGGATTATCAAACGTAATTACTTCTGTTAATTTAATTTGCAATTAAAATCGGGAAAAAAACTAAAAATTCTTAGTAGAATCTATGTATCATCAAATTAAAAACACATATAAATTGAAGATAATATAAATATCACAATCAAAAGGAAAAATCTGATTAAATTTTGTTAAAAATTCGGCTAATAGCTGTATATAACATATAATTTGGCTACACTATTCTATAGTAGCGATCATACGACAAAAATTGGATCACTATTATCCTGAATTGGCGACAATGAATGTTCAGGATTTTCTTGAACTCATTCATCAATGGATGGATGGAGCTGTAGACTCAAAAAACCAAGCCAATTCAATTTTGAATGATATTATCAGTTCAAAAGACAATTTTACCCTATTAATTGAAGCATTTAAAGATCAAACGTGCGATTCGAGGAAAAAATCTGCGATAACATTGCTTTTACACAGGTTTTTCATTAATGTATCTACAGAATTTACTCCAGAAGAAATCGATTTTATATTAAATTTCTTTTTAAGCCTGTTTTTCGAGGAAAATGAAGATAATCTTAAGTATTATACAGAAATTATCAATAATATCGTATTTAATCATATGAATTACAGACAAAATATCATTGATTCACTTCAATCAGAGAAATTAAGCGATATTTCATTCGAATACCTATATTCTTCTATTGCCCAATTTGTTACATTAGACGAATTCTCACTGTTTTACACAAAATTAGTGCAAGATTTGTCAAATTCAAAAATAAATAATATTGCATTCGAAAATTTATTCAAATCATCATATTTTCTCAAGAAAGCAGACATTTTAGTATCATGTAAAGATGAAATCAAGTCCTCTTTCTACTCAATTATTCAAACAAAAAATTCTTTGATTTTGAGAACGACATTTCAATGGGTCTTAGAGTTTAGAGCCATCGACAATTATCTACCATCATATATCCTATCAATTGATTGCCTAATTTCCACATTTAATCATGAAATTTACTCAGATTCTTGCAAAGTTCTTGTTACCTTAACAATTGAAGAAATGTTACCATATATCATTGACAAACTATCTACAGATGATTTAGAACTAATTTACACAACAATTACTGAATTTCTTTGTCAAAATTTTCAAGAAAATCCCGATCAACATATTGCAGATGATTTTATCATTCCATTGATAAAAGTATTAAACAAAGATCTCCTTTCCCAACTGATTTTCCCAATAATTCAAGAATTAATTCAAAATCAAGATTTATTATATCTTGGCTTATGTTTTATCAAGAATACTATTGATATTTCAGGACCTTTTGATGAAGCATTTGATATCATTCTGAAATCTATTCAAAATGATGACCAAATGATCGCATATCAAGCATTCGTAACTTTAGTAGCTGCAAAGGATTATTACCTTGATGAGATTAATGAGAATATGGAGTTGATCACGGATACAATCATAAAATGGCTGTCAAATGCTCAAGAAATTGTGACATTTCAAAATTTCATTGTTCCTGTCATATTTATCACTGAATTCAAGTGCGATCTTAGTTATTTTGTAAGACAGATACTGAACTTCTTCATGAATATTATTAATTCCGCAAAATTTGATGAAATTATTTTGGATTTGATATTTACAGTAATTTCATCAATAAATTGCAATGTAAAACTATATCCTGAAGACATATATCAGATTCTTGTACATTTTATTAGTTTTAATCTTGAATTATCAGCAGAATCTTATTTATCAGCACTTTCTGAATTCATTAGATCATTTCCTGACTATTATGATGCTTTGTTTGAAGAATCTATTAAGTTTTCTTTACAACACAAAGATATTCCTGCTTGTTTTTATCTTTGGCGAAATTTGTTGTCAATTTTGCCTTCTAATGATGAAAGAATGCAAGTATTCACTCAATTACAACAGGAAATCGTAGAAACAATTGATAATTTCAAGGAAAACCCTTTAATTTTTGGAAATTTATTGTTTTTTTTAACAATTTATGCAAAAAAGCAGGATTATCCAGAAGAACTGATAGACCTAATTACGTCTAATTTTATTGTTGTTGTTAAATCAGGTGAATACCTTCCAATTCGACTAATTACTCAAATTAATATGAAATTAAAAAAGTATTATGCGAAATATCCAGAGAAAATAGAAGAACAACACTTCTATCAAGTAGTTGACTTCATTAATAAGCAAATTGCTGATAAAAACAATATAAAACTTGAAATTTTATCTCAATATCTAGGATTACTTCAAGTTTTAGAAGAAGAAATAGGTATTGTAGTATTAGGAGATAAAGTGGAATCATTTGTTACAGTTCTTTCCGATGCAGATTTCGTTTTAAAGGAAGAAATTATTTCAAACGACGAATTCTTAGAATTTTTATTCGGTTTCTTATCAAATGTCGACGATGATGCTAATTCTCCAGAAATTTCTCGGATTTTGATCGATTTTTCTATGAATTTTATTAATTCTCCAGATTCTGTTCTTTCCAATGCTTTTTCATTGTACAACTCATTTATATACAATAAGACCCTATCAGATGATCAGATTAATATGATCTATTCCAAAACTATTGAAATATTAAATTCAGAATTTTCTGATTCTTTGTCAGGAGGATGTTATTTCATCCAGAATATGTGTGAATTTTATCCACAACTCATAGATTCCCCTTCAAATCTTTATAATTTGCTATTAAATTTTGCAAATTCAATTCCTGATGATAGTATCCATTTTTCAGCGAGAGATCGCATTGTAATGAACATACTAACTCTCCTATGCAAAAATATTCTCAATGATGTCGATATAAATGAGATATATTCCCAAATTAATCGATTTTTGCCTCTTCACTCCGAAATGGATGTTATTGATATATGTACCCAACATTTACTTAATTTGTTTCCACATCTTTCGAACCAATTCCAAATTCAACTTTTCCAGCAATTATTGTTCGTATTTTCGAGTCCAATTTTTACAAAAGTTAGTTTTGATAGGATGACCATTTATAATGCGTATCAAATCTTCAATTTACAAACAAGAAATACAATTGAGAATTTAATTCAGAATTTTGGAACTAGTATTGAGATATATGATAATTATTATGATTATGTTAAATAAACATTATTTTGTTTCTGTTGTTTACCTGTATCTTTTTTTTTCTTTGACAATTTAAAAGAAAGGAATAAAGGAACTATTAAAATATTGTTTACTATCTTGGCCGCTTTAATTCTAATCATTTTACATCACGATCATTTTGTATGGAAAGTTGTTACGAAGCTGATAAAAAATATCATCGAAATTTGAAATCATTTTATCTATTACATATATCTTGTATAGATGCAAAGGAGGAATTTTTATTAAGAGCATGGAAAAATGGCTATGACTTTAATTCGAACACTATTTATGTAATCATTATGTTGCATGCTTTTAACAGGTTATTACAAAAAATAAAAAAAAATCGTAAAATTAATTCATTGAAAAGTTGAATAACGATTTTAACTCAATCAATTTGAACCACAAATCCATGGAAATCGTAATTAAACTAGTTATAATGATATTTAGCTATAAATTATTTTCAGAATAATTAATGCAATTTCTCAATTTTATATTTGCTTAAATATAATTTTATTTATACCCATACTACAATTTAATTATTATTATATTGTCAGTCTATTTTCTGAGGACCCTCGAATTTTTCATAAAAATAATTGAATGAATTTTAAACTTTTGAATGTACTTTTATCAAACTTTTAAAATATTTATGTCGGTACACATTGTTTTTTTTTAGTTCAATATCAAACATTATTTCTCCAAATTGATATGACATGTATAAATTTATTTACTTAATTTTTGTAAAGGAAAAAATAAATTAATATAATCGTCTAAACAAATCGAAAAAGAAAAAATTTAAAAATGCAATGTTCTTTTCTAAAAGAGTGAGACCTTTTTTCTTTTTACGGGTGTGTCAAAAGGCCTTTTTTCCGAAAAAAAGTGCCAAAAAGTGCAAAAAAGTGGCATTTTCCTAAAGATTTGATTGAATATAGTGGAATAATCAATCAAACTACAAATATTGTTATAGGATATGAATCATCAAATATAGGTACATGATTTCATAGTTGAAAATCATGTTTTTTAAAAAAACACGTCATATTTATTGCAATCTCCAAAAATCTAATCGAATTATACCGATTTATCGTTCGGGTTATATTAATTCAATTGACGATAAGTAAATATTCTATTACAAAATCAAAATTCGTATAGTTTTGTATCATCAAAAAAAATATGACAAAAATTATATACAGCAAATTCATTACACAAGATAAATACGAAGACAACAAGTAGAGAAAAGCGTATTCACCGAACTGTTTTAGTATGTTTTGGTTTACATTACCTAAATATTTTAGTTTAGAAGTTTTTATTAAGATTTATCCATTTTTGTTCTGGGTAATCATATACCTGATGTTTACATAGATTGCCATCTATAAATTAGAATAAAAAAATTCTTTTTACAAAATATAAATTTTCCATTTTTCATATTTACACTTATCATGATTATGTTTTAATACTTTTGTGAATAAAATGAAATTTTAGCTTGGAATTAAAGAAAATTACTTAAATCTCAAATAAGTTTGGCCTCAATATTATCAATAAGCTTAGTACACATAATTAAATGATGATAATACTTATCATAAATTAAATGCATACACTAAAAATGAATGAATATCTTAGTGGTAAGAATTGTTGAAATGTAACAACACAACTCATATAGACTTTAAAGCCCATCAGTATATTTTATAGTTTTATCAATGATAAGAGTTAAATTAAGTCCGATATCAGCTGTAAGAAGCAAAATTTAAGTTAAATTCTTTTGTTTTTGGTAGATTTTCACTACTTTATTAATATTAGTTGGAATAATAGCAGAATTTGTGATATCACCTGATTAAACCCTTTTTGAGATAAAATAATCTAGAAATCTTTTCAAAAATTCAAACATTTTACTGTAAAATATATCAAAATAAAAAATTAATGTCAATTACTAGTTCCAAAATTTCCAAATAAATCTCAAATTTTTATTTTTGTCTATAATTTTAACAAATTTTAAATTTATTTTTTAATTTTCAAAAAAAATTTGGAATTCCAAACAAGTTAATACACCGCTTATTGTATCACAATTCTCTTTATATGCTAAAATAAAGTCATTTTATCAAGTTTAGTATAGTTTTCTGAAAATACGTCAATATCCGCATTCAAGTTAGGGATTTATCACAATTAATGATATGTATATTTAATGATTTAATAAAAGACACATAATAAGTTCATTTTATTTCAATGAATTTACAATAATTCAATTAACGAATTCATTGATATAAAGGAAATTAAATTTTAGTTACTAAATGATGATTTCCACAACAAATTATCATAAAGCAATCGATCATTAATACATCAGAATTTACGATTCTCGATTTTAATACAAAATATTATAAATTAACATTATTTTTCTGCGAAAATCTACATTTATATAAAACAATAGAGTGGAAGATATTATAGCTCACTCATGCAGCTTTACTATTAAATTTTCTTCAAATTATTAAAAAAAGTCGAATTTTTATTAAAATATACTTAATAACAAGAAACACTTCCCATTTTTAGAGATAGCTTATCTTTAATGAGGAGATTTTGTACGTATATTTTATTAAAAAAAAACATTCGAATTCCTTTATTTTCTTTTAGCCTTACATATTTATTCAACTAGTTTACTATCTTACTTATCCTTTACTGAAAAAAAAATCAATTTTAAGTAATTTGAATTTCATATTTAGCCAAATTCGGAATTATTGCACCATAATTTATCACTAATTTTCAGGTAATGAATACGGAATACTTCCTTTAGTATATTACGAATAAAAAAATTTCTCATTATAATTTATCTATTCTTTTTTCTTTTATTCAATAGAAATCATAATTGTGCTTCTTCAAAGTATTATATGTAAAGCTAATATGCTTAATAAATACTATCATAATAAGTTTTATGTGCATTTTTATAAATTAAAATATATTTTAAGCAAATTGCGTATAGAATCATTGGCTATAAGTCAAGTTTAGTAATATTTATTATTGTAAATAGTATTTATCATACATTGATATAATATAATTTTATATCAAATCTATATCATCACCAAACTCAAATAGCACCACACCACAAACTAGTTCTGATCACTGATACCAATAGATATCCTCAAAGACCATTTTTTAAACTATCTTGGTGTAAAGTACCACTTTTTTGCACTTTTTGGCACTTTTTTCGGAAAAAAGGCCTTTTGACACACCCGTAAAAAGAAAAAAGGCCTCACTCCTTTTCTAAAATCTTCAATTTTTCAATTGATATTCAATTCTTTAGTTTCTAATAATGTTCTTGATCCTTTCTTCTCATGTGTTATCTAAAATCAATGTACTAACTTTTTGCGAAACTAAAATGGCAAGATATGGAACTTTGCAAGTCGAATTCAATAATATAAATTATAAGGTTGATCAGGATCTTAATTCTTACGATATATATTACAGAGTCAATGAATCTGAATGGGTGCATTATGATGGAAAATTGTTTGGTGAAAAGTTAGTTGCAGAGCTTCAATTAGGTAAATACAAAAATGTCTTGGGTAGTTCAAAAATTGATTATGAAGTGCGTTTAGATGAAGAAGTTGTGTTCAAGGATTATTTTACTATATGTGCAGTCATGGAGAATAATATAACAAGATCATCAATGACCCCTTATTTCTATGAACCTGGATCAACACCAAAAATTCAAATTGATGTAATCGATTATAATTTGGACCCGTCCCCATATTGGAAAATCACAATCGAAAAAGATGGTGAATACATTACAATTGATGACGAAGAAATGGATGAATTTTACTTATCAAGAGGTTCAACAGGGTTTGGCAATGAAAGGTATACTTGGTACCCCTGTACGGTAGGTAATTGCCTTCCTGACGCATTCTTTAATTTACATATTGACGAAGTCGGAAATTACTCCGTAACGGTGGATGTTTATGAAGATCCGGTTAAATATAAAGTTAAGACAGTTACTGATGAAATTTACATTAGGAATCGCATGCAAATAGAATATCTTGGAAGTGATAAAGAATATTATTATCCAGGTGAAGAACCCATCTTGAATTTCCGATTTAAATCAATAGAAGATCCTGAAACAAATTATAACGTTTATGTTAATGATGACAAATTCGTAATACATGAAACTAATGGAGAAGTTTTTACATGCACCATTAAAATACCTGAAAATGTACAAACTGATGAATTTAGTTTCAATTATAACGTGTCTGTCGCAGATGTAATATGGTCTGATAACAACTCAGATAAACTTGAGGTAAGATCAAAGCCTATTCTTTCCAATCCGCTTAGTGAGAATCCATATATATTTACAGATGATATTAGCGTTTCAGTTACTTGCAATGATGAAGATAATAATGAGAAATTCAATATATATTACAAAGTTGGAGAAGGTTCTAATAATTTCAATATGTTGCCTGATGCCATCGATGCCGATGAATCTAAGCAAACAGTTCTCAAGGTTAAAGTAGATAATACACTTTTGAGTCACGGAAACAACGAAATCTTCATCAAAGTAGTTGATAAATTCAGAATAGAATCAAATATTATCAAAACAGACGTCAAGATTGTTTCTTTGCCAAGCATAAAAATCTCAGGTCAATCCGAGTTCTATCAAACTGGCGACGATGTAAACTTGAGAATTGAAATATCAGACGAAGATGATGACGATTATTCTGATATCTCGTATTCATTTGGTGATGAAATCAGCGAGCCCACATTCCTTCAGAAGATAACATATCAAGATGGAAGCAAGACATACTCTGGTCCACTTAACACATTCAAGATACCAGAAGATGCTTCTGCGGGTCCTCTGACTCTGACAATTTTCGCTAAAGATTCATTCGGAAAAACAAATACTCAAAAGATTGTTCTCATGATCCATAAGAAACCAGTCATAACTCCTCAGATCGGACAGACAAATCTAGTTCCAGGAAAATCGTATCAAATCACATTCGAAATTTCTGATGGAGATCTTCCAAACGACGAGATCAGTATTTCATACAAACTTGGTGATAGTGGTGATTATCTAAATGCACTCACATACAAAGATGGTGAATCTAAAGAATTCGATGTTTCCGTTCCTTCCGACTATCAACCAGGAAACACAACAATCAAAATCAAAGCAGTTGACAAATTCTCACTTCAAGATGAGAAAACACTCAATGTTTATATTAAACACAAACCTACAATCACTGTCGATGAACTCACGAAAACAAACTTCGTAGGTGGTAAGACAGTTTCATTCAATGGAACATATTCTGATGAAGACAATGACAAAGGAAAAGTACATCTTCACTCCGATATAGGTGATTCATCCACAGAGATGTTAAACAGTGGAGATAAATTCAACATTCAACTTTCCATTCCTGCAGATCAACAAGTTGGACCTATCACAGTTAATCTCAAGAGCGAAGACTCTGATGGTCTAACTTCAGCAGATAGTCCTGTTACATTCTATGTTAGATCAGTTCCGAAATTCGGTGATTGTCAATTTGACAAAGAGATCTACAAAGCAGGAGATTCTGTCACAATCACATGTACTATTAACGATAATGATTCTGGAGACAAAATCAAATATGGAACATATGATTCATCAAATGATCAATTCACGAAGCAATCAGAAATTGACATTTCATCAAGTTCAGCAAGAATATCTTTCGGCCCATATCAGATCCCACCAGATTATACAGAACCATCTTACGATGTTACTTTAAGAGTTATTGATAGTTATGAATTTTATTCAGATAAACAAATCCAAGCTTCTCTGAAAAACAAACCTATCATTGTATCGAAATCTTCTGACAAAGAGTACTATCTCAGAGGCGAAACAATTAACTTGAAAGTTTTTATAAGTGATGATGATAACACAGATTCTGTCACAGTCACAGCTCAATTCGGAGAACAGAGATCAACAAAAACACAAGACACGACTAAAGGTGTCGAATCAGAATTCGATCTGTCATTCACTATCCCAGATGACGCAGAGATCGGCCAAATGACAATTTTTATTTCTGCATCGGACAGCTCAGGAATAACTGCAGGACCAGAAAATATTATTTTGCCTCTCTATTTCAAGCCAATAATCAAAGTAACATCTCCAACACAAATATACAAACCAAGTGAAACAGCAGTAATTAGTGTATCAATTGAAGACCATGATGCCGAAGAGATTGTCAGTCTCAAGTACAAATACGAAGGTATGACGAACTATGCGACTATCACTCCTAGTGTTACAATCGACTCTGAAACGAAGTCAGCGACAACACAAGTGGATGTCCCTCTTCCAAACGAATACGGCGGAGAACTTCAAATCGAATTGATTGGCACCGACAAACACTCCCTTGAATCCTCTAAAGAACTTGCACCTGTCACTATCAGAAATGCTCCACAACTCGAGTACAATTCTCAAATTCAAACGATTGTTCAGGGAGATGAATTGAAGATTTCAGGATTTATCAAAGATTATGACACAAAGGATACTTTCACCTTATTTATTGATAATTCTGCACACGATACGAAATTCGAGCGTACATCTGAAAAAACCACTTTTTCAATTCAAATTCCTATTTCTAACTTGGCAACCGGAGAAAGATCCTTGGATATATATGTCAAAGATAGCTCTAATTTCGAATCTGATCATAAAAACATTGTGTTCAATATGAGAGCAAGACCTGTTGTAGAAATAAATCCAATTAATGGAAGACATCAAAGAGGAAAGCAATTAGAAATTTCCTTCAATATTAAAGATGAAGATGAAGGAGATTCATCCATTATCAAAATCAAATATGGCAACAAAGAAATCCAAAGTAATACAAGAAAACTTCGTGATGAAGGACGAATCACAACTAAATCAACATTTGAAGAGCACAAACTCAATATTTTAATTCCAAATGACTCCAAGTTCGGTGAATCTACTCTTGAAATTGTAGCAATAGATTCATATGGATATTCATCAAATCCTGTTTCAACTACAGTCTATGTTTTAACACCACCTCAAATAATTTATCATGGAAATGATAGAGATGATATTAAACCTGGAGATAACGTTACAACATTGTTTAAAGTTAAAGATGTTGATGGTGATAATAACATTACTATTTCTCTCCAACTTCCAGATGGAACAGTTATTGGCCAGATTACTCATGAATGCATACAGGATTCGAACTTGAAATCATCTTGCAACGACAAAGACTCTAATCTCAATCTTTCGATTCCAGAATCAACATCAGATGGAGAGTATCCAGTTATTGCAATAATTAATGATACTTACGGACAATTTTCAACCGTACCAATAACTCTTAATGTAATGAACTATCAACCAGAAGTCGAAATCGTTAATAAAGAAGAAATCCAGAGGACTGTTTTTGCTCCAAATGAAACAGTGATCTTCAATTATAGAATTAGAGATAATAATACAGAAGATTTTTCAAAAGTTTACATTGCAATTTATAATGACACAAATATAACAGATGACACCATACCACATGCTATATATGATACAACAAAAGAATGGTCAGCGCATAATTATTCATTTGAAATACCAAGCTCATTCAGTGATGGTAAGTATACATTTACTATTTATTTAGTAGATAAGAATGGCAAGAAATCTAAAATTTCTCAATCAACATTTCATGTGGATAGAGCAAAAGGTGCTATATATGGCGACACTAATCTATTCCAAGTTCTTGTTGAAAAGAGATGGATCGTTATTGTAATCATTTCATTAGTTTCCATTCTTGCCCTAATAGTCATTCTCGTCATTATTATTCTTTTGATACCATGTGGAAAGGAAGAAAGTGAGATGAACGAAGAAGAAGACGAACATCCTGAAATTGCCGATGATTGGTCAGAACCAGAAGATTCAGGTGAAACTGTTTCTGTGAATTCTGATGAAGTTGAGGAATTTGATGTTAATATATAAAACATCAGTTTCCATAATATCCATGCAGCCAATTTATAGTCTGTTTGCGAAATCAAAGTATTTTATTTTTATTTTACATAATTAATTAAAGACTAGGATTTCATTTAATAAAATTATTTTTCTTTAGATCGATTATATCATATTAAATATATAAGCACTGAGTTATTTTGACAATTTCTTATGAAATAATTAGATGTTTAGTAAATTCAATGAATATATAACTAATTTCTTCGAATATTCATTGTGTAGATAGTATTAAGAAAATTACCTTTCATCTTAATTTTCAAAATTTGATTTTGAATTTTGTTTTGATTTTGAGGATATTTGTGTTAGTTATCCAGGTGATAGCAATCATTTCATACATAATTACTTGTTCCATTAATTAATCATAATTTTTTTGAAAAAACGTCTTTAAGATTCAAAATAAAGCCATTCGCTTTAACATATTCATGTTTTGTTCGTTTCATAGGAAACCTTGTGAATTGAAGAAAATGAATTGAATAAATTTAAGGGTGGCTTCCGACCAAATTGTCACTTTTTAGCCCAAGTGAGAAAATTTCGTAATTTATAACCAAGTTTTTTAAAATATATATTTAATAAAGATTCTATTTTTCTTATTAAATTTCAAAAATGAGGGGGTTCGGAATCGTCCACAAATTGCCGAAAGGGTTTTTGCCAGTTTTGAATCCGCTTATTTTTATCGACCAAAATTATAATAAATATAATTTTCGATAAGTATTCTACCCAAATGATTCTTCAAAAAATTATTTTTCGGATTTTATTCCGTAAAAAAACGTTAAAGAAAACGCCTATAAAATTTCGAATCTTCCCTAAAAAATTCAGTGCAGGTCGATTTAAGAGATTTTTCAAAAATAATCATATCAGTAGATAGGGTATAATATAGAGAAGCTTTATGAATAACTTAAAATCCGGGAAACTCAATATTCAACGAGAAAAACGCTTAACGAATTTCACTTTTGGTGTAAACATCACAAAAAATTGAGAGGGCTTTCTGGTCGGAAGCCTCCCTTAAAAATTATGCAGTAATTATTGTTTTCAATTTAAAAAATCAAATACATGGTTAACATGTTGTGCATTCATATTCTTTTTGCAATTGGGAAATATAAGAATAAGGAAAATTTCGAAATAATGAAATTGAATTAAACAATGAAATTTGGTATAAATCGCATCTTTTATTTTTTAGCATATATTCAGTTTAGTTTTGTTTTTGTTAATTTTCAAGTTTTGAAAATTGAGAAAATTAAAACAAATTTTTCTCAATGAATTTATACTGTTTATCAATTTTTCAACATTTTTGTAAAAAGGAGTGTGAGTTTATGCTTTCTCAATTTTTGCATTCAATTGATAAATCTTACTTAATATCAAAAATAGAAAAAGGAGAATCAAATTTTATAAGTTTATGAAATTATTAAGCAAAAATTTGAATAATAAACAAAATTAATAGTAAATTTTAACAACTTTTATCTGAGTTTTCAGATAATATACAAAGTAATTGAGTGTTTCCTAAATTTTGATAATGGCATTTTGATTGATTTACATTTAAAATAATCGGTTATGTAAACAAAAATTTGAAAAATTTACAACATACAATTCAGAAATAGGACATCACAAAATTATATCTTGAAAAATAATTCATCTCCATTTGCATTGCTATTGTTATCTACATCAGCATTTATAGGTTCGAAAAAATGTTTGATAAACCTATCATCAAGGAAAACGTTCTGTACAGTAGGGGAATTGAGCGGAATTTTCTCTGAATCTGCACTAATAGCTTTTGAATTTTCAAATTCATTGTCATCTAAGTTTAAATGAGGCGATTCTACATTATATTTCGTTGGATTTTGGAAATAATCTTCTTTTACGACCGAATTCCATCTGTTTTTAACACTATTATCTGATCTTCCTTTAAGACATGAGCTAATTTGAGACCATTTAGTTCCGTATTTTTGTACATTCTGCGCTATAATCTTATCTTCTTCTAATGTCCAAGGTCCGAAAGAGTTCTGTGGGGATAGGTAGTTATGCCACCTATCGCGAAGTTGTTTTGGTGTAAAACTTGGCATCTGCTTTGCTACATTTTTCCACCCTGTAAAGGTTTGTTCTTTACGAATAGTCTCTAATTGTTTATCATCCTCGGGTCCGAATAATCTTCGTCTCTTAACTCCATTGTGTGATGCTTCATCCGTCATACTAAAATTTTATTGATTTTTTTTTCAATTGAAGAACATAATTTTTCCTCTCAATTTACATGCAGTAGATTTAAAGAAGAATAAGTAACATACTTTTCATGTACAGTACGAAAACTTTTGTTCTAAAATCTTTGCAAGATTTTTTAATCATGAAAATTGCTTTTTAAAAATAACTTTAAAATTATGATGTACTATTATTAAAGTGTAAAGGAACTCGGTTTTGAGTCCCCAAAATTGAAAGTTGAATTTAACATAAAAAAAATTATTTGTATAATGCAAAAACAAACTGCCCATTTAATATCTCACCAATAACTATATTAGAGTTAAATGCTATTTCATTTGTTCTTTCGAACGAATGATTGTTATGATTGATTATTGAGAATATAAATGAATATTATCAATTTTAAATCCTGTATATAGAACAGTAGCTAATGAAGTTATGATTTCATTTTAATATGAATTGTGATTATTCGGGTCTTGACATGTAGTTTCTATTAGCTTTCATAATTAATACTCAAATAGGCGATTGCAAAACTTTAATATTTTTGAATAAGCATTACCAAAAAATTATATTTTTTTATTCTTTGACGCGGTGTCTTTATTTTTAGTGCTTAATGACTTTTAATTTACAAATAATGGCTACAACATACTTCAATATCGGAAGTGCAGCCTAATAAAATTAGATGAATATTTTCAAATCTTAATATATTGAATACAAGTAAATAACGATATTTTAATTCATTAAATGATATATGATAGAGTATAACAATTCTCTCAGTCCGCAAAGTAAAAATCGTCATAATTATTTCAAGGTAAGCTTGAGATAATTACCTTTAAGCGTTTGCTTGTAGGTTTCCTCGTACAAGTATTCCCAACTTGCTTGGCTTGAGATTTCCACATCATCTCCTTCAAAATCAGTTAAAACGAGTGAGTTGCATGGATGAAATACTTTGAAAATTTCTTCTTTTCCTTTGTCAAAGTCAAGGCCATCTGGGAGGTTCATTAAAATGCCGTAGTTAATTTCAGGAGTTCTGATTAATACAACTCTTGTTGGTGTAGCTACTGGTTGGTCGAATTCTGGAGTTGGTGTAAAGAAGCGAAGTTCTTCCTCTGTAAGGATATCGATTTGGACAGGATTGATTTGATTTGCAGAGCAATAATATGACATGAAGTTAAAATCATTATTATTACGGAGAACAGCGCTGGTTCCGTTAGTCATTATAAATCTTAAAAGACATTTTTCTGGTGATTTGAATACCGACTTCATTTTTCCTTGTAAAAGGCTCAAATTCGAGCCGTTAAGTTTTAAGAAAACCTTCTTACCAGGGATTAGACTGCTTGTGATAAATATTGAATCCATTAACTTGACTTCTCCTTTCGAACTTGAAAATTTTTTAGTTAATTCGTCTTTCTCTGCTTGGAGCTTTTTGCTTTTGTTCTCTTCAAGTTCTAGTAGAGACTCGATGTGAGATTGAATTGCGTTTGAGTTATTCAACAAATCTCCCATTGAAATTAATTTATATAAAAGTGACATTTTTCTCGGGAATCGACAATTCGGAAAAATAACCCTCTTTTTTTTGAATGGCGATTAGATTTCATGATCAAAATAAAGATTGCACATTGTTTCTTTGCGATATCAGTGAACATGTAACAGAAGAAATACTTACAGAGCTTTTTATGCAAGTTGGTCCGGTTGTTTTCGTAAATATTCCTCGAGATCGGATTACAAATCGAATGAACGGTTATGCATTCGTAGAATTTCGCACAGAACAAGATTGCATGTATGCTCTTTCAGTGATGCAAGGTGTTAAACTCTTTGGAGTCCCATTAAAACTTTCTGCAAATTCTACTCCATCAACGGGTGATGAACTTGACGTTGGCGCCAAGCTATACATTGGAAACCTTTCACAAGATGTCAATGATGGTAATCTTTTACAGACATTTAGACAATTTGGAAATGTTCTTCACGCCAGAGTTGTTGTTGATCCTGCGACTGGTAAGAGCCTTGGACATGGGTTTGTTGCATACGATAGCTTTGATGCTGCCGATAAAGCAAAAAAGGCAATGAATGGAGAATACTTTGGAGGACAGCCTATTACTGTTTCCTATGCATACAAGAGTGGAACTAAGAGCGGCGAGAAACACGGTGATAGATCTGAAAGATCAGTCGCTCCAAACGCACAAATTGCAACTCAATTGAAGAAAATCAAGCGTGCCGTTAATGCCATACCAGATGTTGGTGTATAGATTGCTTATTATATTATTTTGTGTTTGTATTCATAAAATTTTTTAAAATTATTTCATTAAAAGAAGATTCCGAATTGAAAATTTGAATCACAATCCCATTACTAGAAACTTTGAGATATGGATAAATAAAATTTTGAATTTTGTGTACATGATCGTGAAAAGTGTCAAAATGATTGATTTAATAATGAGGAACAGACGAAGGCGAATGATGGTCAGATATCTTGTTTTTATGATCGCCTTGTTTTTGTTTGCAACCTGTTCTTTATTATCTCTTCAGTACAATCATATTGCGAATGAAATGGAGAAAAATGCAAAACCATTTCTTGATTTGTATGGGCATGATCCTCCAATTGTATCGCCAGATTATGTAAAACTTGATCAAATTAAAGAAGCTTTCCGATATGCATGGAATAGCTATAAAAGACTCTGTTGGGGCCATGATCTTCTAAATCCTTCAACAGGAAAGTGCGAAGACACTTTGCACGGAGGATTAACAATAGTTGATAGCTTGACTAGTCTTATTCTGATGAATTTAACTGAAGAATACAAAGAAGCGAGAAATTTTGTCGAAACAAAATTTTCATTAAAAGGAACATGGACTCCATTTGAGTTTATTATTAGATATTTAGCATCATTTGAATCTGCATATCAACTGACCAATGACACTTTGTATCTAGAGAAAGCACAGCTCTGCATGGACTTAGTTTTTGATTTGATTGATAATAACGGAAATTTCTATGATGTTTTTACAATTACTAATAGAGATGGCGAGATGAAAACAACAAGGAACTACGGAGAAACAACTCTTGCTCTGATTGGCACTTTGCAATTGGAATTCCTAACAATGACCGCCATAACTAAAAACACAAGTTATGTTGGCAAAGCATTTTTAGCTTATAGAAGATTGTTCTCAATGTATTCGAAGTCAGGCTTCATATATGACTTAAATGAATATAAACCAGATGGATTTATTAAGATAGGAGAAGAATCTGATTCATTCTACGAATATATCCTGAAAACATATTTCTTGTCTGGTGGAATATCTTATGAATTGTTTAATCGTCATCTTATGTTTATGGATGATGTCAGAAAGAACCTTGTAAATATACAAGGAAACATGGATATTTATTATATAGGTACTAATCTCAAGGGCATAAGATTCCCTCATGCTTCTCACCTTTCTGCTTTCCTTCCTGGAATGATCACCATGGGAACAATCATCGCAAATTCTCATGCAAGAGATGATTTTGAATTGGCAACAAATTTGGTCGAAGGATATGTGAAGACTGCGAATTTGATGAAGACTGGTTTGCTTCCTGAAGAGTTCGAATATAAATATGGAAATAGAACTAAGAAATATGTAGAATGCTCGAATGCAAATTATCATTTAAGACCTGAAGTTATTGAATCTATTTATTATTTGTGGAAAATGACAGGTGATGAAAAGTATAGAGAATATAATTGGGAATTCTTTAAGAAAATTAATACTACTTGCAGAATGGAGAATGGGTTTAGTCCAATATCAGATGTAGATGGTAATTATTCGTACATCGGAAATATGGAATCTTATTTCTTCTCTGAAACTCTGAAATACTTGTTTTTAACATTTTCGGATTCATCATATATGCCAATGACTGAATGGATATTCAATACTGAAGGTCATCCGTTCAAGAAATGGAATGATCTCCAAAGAAGAGATTACAGAGATTTCATGCTTTAATATCTTATTTTTTTGTTCATATATATAGAGATAGATTATAAATAATTAGATATTGCTTAAAGAATCTTAATATGATATTTCAATAGACATATTGAATCAGTGTACTATTCTATCTTATAAGTACTTCCTTACAAATATTAGAATGTTTACGTTTTGATCTTAGAGTTGAGCATTTTAATTTTGAATAAATTGAATTAAGAGAATTTAACAAAAACTATGTAATAAAATCAATTCACTAACGCTAAAAATGATGTATACCCGATTTATATTTCATTATCACAATTGGCTTTCATCCGTTAATTTAAAATTACCACAGATCATAGAATAAACCAGAAATACATTTTCTACATGTGCATAGAAAAATTTTTATTTGATTTTTAGCAAGAAATTTCATTTTGCTCAATGGAAGTATTTTCGAATATTTATGTGATTGGAGATAGGACGCCTCTTCCAGGTCCAGCAGATTATACAGTATCACGTGCCTTTACAGATAAAAAGGGTATTTCTATTTCTCCCCGCTATTCTTTTTCTACATCTCGTCCAGACCCATATTTGGTAAATTTAAAGAGTACATTAGGTGATGGTCCCAAAGTAACAATTAGTCCACGATATAGAGATCTCAGAAGAGATGATGTTCCTGGTCCAAACTATACTCCTCCACCATTTGGACAAGTTACAGGCATAAGGTTCCCACGTGCGAAATCTCCTCGTGCACCTAGAAATCCGAATCCAAGTCCACAAGACTATCGTCCCATATATGAAACAGATGTCGGAATTAGAAAAAACGTTATGGCAACAATTGGGACTGCAAGACGCCCATCAATATTCAATGGAGATCCTTCAACACCTAGCGCAGGAAATTATAATCCTAGATTTAAATATATTTACAACGATTCTCCAAGAATTTCGATAGGACATAAGTATAAAGAGCGCAAGAAGGATAGAACAGGTGAGTATGTTGCTCCTCGAACAACTTTGAGTGCTAGAAGATGCGATTTTGGCCGAGGATCCGGAAGAGTTCCTATAATGCATTAAATTTTGTTTATATTTTGTATTAAATAACATGTTAAAATTAAAAAACATTTTATTTATTATTTTCGGATCGCCTTCCTCTTCGGCCTGAACCTACAGATGGAACAATTCGTCCAGAACTACTACTATCTTCATATGAAACAGTCGTTTGGTTTTTATCACCAACTAATTGTACTGGTTGTGATAAAGCATCACGAATAGAGCGAGCAGACATTTTAGATTTAAATGATTTCTTATCTTTTGCGTAATTGGCTGCTTGAACACTTTCTGGAATTGTAAAATTCTGAGCTGGATGAATTCTTCTAGATTCATTTGCAAATACTGGCTCTGCATCGATATCTCTTTCACGATAAGCTAAAGTGTCTATATCAAACGTAGAACCACTATTTGGCTCCATTGTAATTGTATTGCTAAGTTCAGATTCGATATCAAACCATCCATGAGTCTCATCATCACTTTCAATCTTTCGAACTTGAGCATATCTCATACGAATTAACTTTTGAATAGGCGGCTTATTAGGTAATAACTCTAAACATTCAATTGATTGCTTATTTGCTGTTGAAAAATAATGTAAATCACCATCCGTTTGAACTAATTGTAAAGTAATTCTAGCGTTAATGCGTTTTAAGTAATCATATACTAATTTTGCTGCTATTTTATGTGTTTCTTTGTTTTCGATTTTTAAATTTGATTTCAATACTTCGGAATGTTCTTCTTTTGCTGCAAGAGCAATAAGAGCAAGAAATAGACATTTTGAATGATTAGGAACACCATTTTTAATCATTGTATCTGCTACCTTTGCATCTCTTTTCGGTGCTGCTTTTTTCATTTTTTTCAGGGTGTAAACCGGCCCATTCAATTTTTAGGGATAATAAACTGCACCCCCTGAATTAAATATTAGAATTTAAGAAATAAAAATAAGATACATTAAAAGATCATTATGAGTTCTTGTATATATTAGAACAGAACCATATATTATCGCCCAAAATTTTGAAATATTTTATTGTTTTTATGACTAAAGTAAAAATATCATTCTGTTTCAAGTTTGAAGGAATATATTAGAAAAAACTCACCTTAGCACTGCACAATATGTAGTTATATATCTATACCCAAGCGTATGTCCCAATCTATCAACTAATTGAGATACTTATGTTTGTTGCAAATCGTCCTTCTATATATGGATTTTATATGGAAAAACGTAAATGCAGCATAACTTTTTCTGCATGAGAGCTAGAGTCTCCGTGCAACGACAAAAAGATGCCAAGACCTATAATGCATATAGCTAAGGTGAGCTTTTTATTCTAAAATTCCAAATTTTTGAAAAAAATTCGAATTTTCATAAAAAATGCTAAAAATTTATTTTCATTTTTACCTAAACGGAAAAAATTTGGAAAGTGATTCTCTCAGAGTAGATCCCTTCTTTTGTATACATATAATCTACCGTTCAAGAATTGTTGCAATATTCATACATCAAGAGTTCTATAAATCTGACACTGACTCCGGTCAAATTCAATGAGTTATATCAAAAATTGAAAACTTTACAAATTCGCTTTTTTAATCTAATGTGAAGAAGAAGCAATAAAAACAAGATAAATATACAATATAACATAGCGCGCTAATAATATATTGTTTCTGCAATGACAAGGAAGCTACATTCTAAAACGCATGGCTCTATTTCTTAAAACCATGTACTTCATCGGAAACAACAAATTCTTCAAAAGTCTAATAAAAAATATATAATGTATTAGATTCTTTTGCTGATACAACTATTTTGAACCAAATTCAAATTGATAAAAATTTTGAATTTTCTTTTTTTGCAGAGTTGTACACTAAATCCCTAATAACTAGAGAATGCATCAAAATTACTACTGTATGCACACAAAAGGTACAAAGTGTAATTTCTACGATAGAATTTGGAAATCAAACTTCGAACTTTAAGGTTGAAATAACGCTATTTGTCAATACTTCTGATAGCTGATAGCACATTGAAGAAGCAAAAAATACTGAATTTCAACGTATTTCTAAATGTATTAAAATGAGCGTATTGTAATGCATAAATAAAGATTTTCTTATACTAGATGTAACTACTACTAGTATGTATATTAATATATTCTATTATTTATAAAATAATCATGAAGGATAAGAAAAAATAATATTGAATTTTGTTGAAATTTCTGCATTGTCTGGTATAATAATTTCTATCCTATGGTAACTATATTCTGAAGGTTGGTAAGCTTGTTTTTGGAAGAAGATTGCATCATTAAATTATCAAATTTGAACTTTGTCTTCAGCACAAGAAACATTGTCCATTTACTTAGTGTAATGATGTCCTAAATTTTTGGCGCCGACACAGCCTTATAAGGTGCCCAAGTGAGACAAACTACCCCCTTTTTTTTTACCGGTATACACCCTTTAACGAAAATCGTTTGCAATCAAAATCTATGATTGAAATACTGATTCTATATTTAGATTGACAAATCGAAGAAGCTTGATGAACGCGAGGACATGAAGTTAAAATAAGCTAAATATCAAATAATGATCCTTAATCGGATTTCCAATGAAAGGTTTAAGTGGAATTACCACTTCTCGCAGGCAATTACGTTTAAATCTTACTGTAAATAAACAGTTTTATTCGCATGAACATAACACATAATTTTCTTTCTGATGTTTCCTAATGAGTTTCAAAGATTGTCATTATCTACAAATATCGTAATTCTAATTGTTTTTGTATCTTGAGACACAGATTATCCTTGACATAAAGGACATCGGTCCTTATTTTAACAATATTCAATGAAAAAGATTGAGTTCAAGAATTTTCCTCCGAAACTAATTATGTTGAATCATAGGATTTTTGAAAAATCATATCAGCTTTAGATTATGACATATACGTTAAAACAATTTACTGATGTAAACAGAGATGATCATTGTTTCCTATTACTCATAGGATGTTAGGTACAAATTTCAAATATGGAACGAATCGGCTTCGTTCACATTCAATTTTCCAAGATTTGTATCAAAATAAAAAATTCTATTCAAAAATTTTGACATTACGTTAAATGAAAGCGCACTCTCCACAAGATGAAGTTTATGATCCATTAAGTATTCCGGCATATTGCTGGCCAATTATTGATACTCCTGAGTTTCAAAGAATGCGCTATATTCCTCAATTAGGAACAACTTTTTGGATTTATCCAGCTGCAACACATACTCGATTCGAACATTGCTTAGGTGTAGCACACTTAGCAGAAAAATTCATGATAAATCTTAAAATATACCAGCCTGAACTGAATATCAAAGATGAATGGGAGCAAGCAGTAGTAATTGCCGGTCTTTGTCATGATATTGGACATGGGCCTTGGAGCCATTGCTTTGAATCAGTTGCTCATCTCTTTGATCCTACATGGGATCATGAAGATTCGTCCGTTAACATCTTACAAAACATGGTTAAGAAATATAATTTATCATTACCGAAATATGTATACGATGCAGCATGCAATTTCATTAGAGGAAAACCATATGGCGATTTTCCAATTTGGACTTCACAGATTATTGCAAATCATGTTACAGATATCGACTTTGATAAACTCGATTATCTTGTAAGAGATCTTAATAGAACATTCTTATCCGCCAGATCAGACATCAAAAGAATTATCTATAATACTCGAATTATTGATGGGCAACTTGCATACAGAAAGTCAGAAACAACAACACTCGAAAGGATGTTCTTCAATAGAATTGATATGCATAGACGTGTTTATCAACACAGAGTTAAACTTGCGTTATCTTTAATGATTACTGATATGCTCAAAGCAGCAGAGCCTTTCTTAGGCATTGGAAAATCACTCAACAATCCAGATGAATTCATAAAATTTGATTGTAGACTAATGTATTTAATAGAAAGGGGAAAGTGCGGTCAAGAAGCTCAGAGATTAGCTAATGATATCATTACACGCAAGTTTTATAAATGCATTGGTGAGCTTAGAGTTCACCCAACGAATACTGATGGAATTAGTTATTCTCAACAACCAGAAAAAACAATTGAAGAAGATATTGCAAGCTTTTCAAATGGAGTAATTGAACCAAGTATGCTTCGAATCTGCAAGATGAGTTTCAGATATGGTTTAGATGATCAACATCCACTTCTTAAAGTTAATTTCTATACCAATGACAGTAATCGCATCATAAAACTTACCAAGGGAGATATTGGCAGCATCATTCCTGCATTTTACAAAGAAACAGGACTAATGGCCTTTGTTATTGATCCATCTCTTGTCTCTGTCGCTAAAAAGGCATTTGAAGAATGGAGAGATGCTAAAGGACTTGTTTAAAATCGTTGTTTTCTATCAATAATAACTTTCAATATTTATATTTCGAATCATATATCATCAATAGCTATATTTGACTTATATTTCATGCGTTTATATAGAAGATATCTTTAAAATCGCTATCATTTTTCTCTTTGAAACAGAAATGCAAAAAAAACTGCAATCTGACAAAAAATCAGATTTACATGAATTTGTTATGCAAAACACGAATATCATAAAAATCATGAATTTATGCATATTGAGAGATTTTGAATTTTTTTTTTGTCAGAAATGAATCTATTCGATCTGCAACTTAATACATTTATTGCAGAGGATAGTTTGATACCATTTTCAGAAATGATTATAGGATTTCTCGATGATGATCAATATTGGGATAAAATCATGACTGAATCTCAATTTGAATTTTTATTTCCAATTTTTCGATTAATTTTTAAGAATTGCAATAACGAAAAGTACACAAATATTGTAGGACAGACAGTATCGATATTTTGTAGGTGGCTTCTACGAACAGCTCCAGGAGAAACAATCGAAATACGAAATAAAATACTACGAGCATGTTTAACATCAATACAAGAATACTGCGAAACGAGTAAAAATATTTCTCACATTCAATTAGTAGCGAATGTTCTTGAAACAGTGGTTCTTACTCCTCCATGCGAATACGAAGATGAAACATGGATTTTACTGATGGAACTGCTTCCGAAATTTATAGATTTTGATCAGAAAAGTCCAATTTCTCTTAAAATTTGGACTCTTTCGATGCAAATTTTTGTTACTTCAGGATTAATCACTCCTAGAACAATAGAAATAATGAAATCTCGTCCTGACAATCTTGCCTTCCAAATTTTACTCGGTGATATTACATTATCTCTTATTATTCCTCAATATTGTCATCCAAGGTACTTCACACAAGGCAAATGGACCGAAGAAACACCAGTAACAGCAGAATTCATCACTAGAATATCCGATGCAATACTTTCTGATAATCAATCTCCCAATTTTCGCCAACAAATTTTTTATGGAATCTGCGTTTCAATTACAAGAGCCCGAAGAGGCATCATATCGTTCGAATACCAGATTGAAGATATCCTTCCTTCATTCGCAGATACGATTTTCCCACTAGATAAGATTAACCCGTCTTATTACGGTATAATTTTTGATTTCTTTGCTTCAGGGAAGCTTTCACCGACCAGTGATTGGTTTTCTGTATTGAAAACTGCAATCCGAAATCAAATTTCCAAGATATCTCCACTTGATGTTTTAATTATGATGGCTGGAATGTCCAATTTGATTTCACATCGTCCGGAACTCTTTATTGACTTGATTCCTGATATGATCATCTCAATAAAAGATGCAGATTTGCAGATTCCTGCAGAATATTTAAATATAATTCTTCATATCTGCACAAGTCTTAACGAATTAGGTCAATTGCAGGATAACAACATTGCCACATCATTAGTTAACGTTATAAGATCTAAGAAACCTTACGAATCTCCTATTTATAGTAAGATTTTCAATGCAATGACAATCCGCAACTTTGAGAACTTACAGAATGAACTTTCCTTCCTGGAGAACTCTAAAACAATGCAATGGCTTCTTTATGAAGGCTTTGCTCCTCATTTTTCACAAAATCTTGTCACAATTCAGTCAGTTGAGACCAGAATTGCTCAGTTTTCAAAGTTTAAGGACTCAGATCCCGCTATATTCCTTCTCTACCTCATAGAAGTCCTTTCTTTATCAACTAATTTGCAACATAACCAAGATTTAAAGTTAAAGATCTTTTCTGTTGCAGATAGAGTTAAAAATATTGATAGTTGCTACTTCCTTGCAGGATTTCTTCAGAATTTGGTCGCTATTCCAATTAAATATCAGTTATCTGCCATGGATGTTCAAAAAGAGATCGAAAAATCATCTCTTAAGGTCAGATTTAACTCAGGAATTGCTTCTTCCTCATTCGCTCCAGATGGAACTGCATTTCTCATCATAAGAAACCAGTTTTCTATGTCCGCGTTCAGAGTTTCACCGACACAACCATCTACTGTTGAGCCAGTGGAACTTCCTGTACCCACAAATCCTCCGAAATCCTCAGGAACAGCTAATTTCAAACCATTTATCAGAGAAGATTCATCAAGACCACCGGATACGTTCTCAATTCTGGCATCTTTGGGACTATTTACTGCCAATAACAAGAACAGATTGGAGATTTTCCCAGATACAGAGTTAAATGACCTCCAAAATTACGAAAAACTCATTGGGCCGAAGGTTTTGAACATCCCAGTATGCAGATTATCACAGAAGTATTGCAACGACATCTTCGAAGCTGATAAATCAACATCAGGATTCAATAATTTCCTGACAGACCTTGAAAATTTCAGAAATTGTAAAGTTGGCAAAAATTTGTCAAATTTGCCAGTTCCCTCATACGATACAGCATTATTCAGATTTAATTTTGTGTCCACGTTCCACTACCCTGAGAATCAAAAAGAAGTCATCATAGAACAACTCCTCAAATCCAAGTGCATCGTTGTGTTTTCGGAAGGTGGTTCATTGACACTTTACAACAAACGGTTTGACGGGTTTGATGTTGTAATTAATGTAGCGAAAGTATCGAGTGATTTGTATTCCATGGAAGTCTTGAAGGTACCAGAACGCGTGAATATGCCATTCGAACCAGGAATGAAGAGATTGGTCGTGAAATCAAACTTATCTCATGAAATTGCGTTGATATTCTATCTTTATGTTTCAACTGACATTGAAAAGTTCTATGTTAATGAGAGACTTGAGATGTCAGGACATGGAAAGCTGTTTAGCACAAATTCCGCAAGTTCGGATGGACTTGAGCTACTTAATCAGCTTTTCAGCCAAATGCTTGTTTAGTACAATAAACATTTATTATTTGTATATTATTACGCTATAAAATCCTTTGTTTTTCCTTTAAAAAAAATTGCATTCAAAATCATTTTTCATTGATTAATAAATCTACATAATTCATTCATTAATATATAAGCTGTATAATCTAATCACGTAATCATATGCCATCAAAATCAAACTTTTCAAATTCTTATTGTATAATTGCCATAATTATGCAGCAATAATAAGAAAATAAATTTGCATTATAACAAAACAGTTAATTTTAAAGCTTATATTAAATTCTATACAACAAATTGTCAATCTCTCTAAGGAACAAAGGAATTGAGTTACTGATTAATAGAATATGCTGAGCACTATTTTTTCGATCATATTTTAGCAGTTAATCAATTAACTCGGAATATCAATTGATTTGAAATCTGCGTTATGTGTCAGTTTTTTAGTAGGGTTTACAATTCTGTTGTTTTTTTGCTTCACATTCAAATATTGATAGTCTTACATTTGAGTGTAAAATGTCTAATCTGCAGTGGAAGTAGACGATTCATTTTAAAACATAAAAATTACACCATACAAAGGTCATGAGAAAAATTTGTGACAGTTAACTAACTGATTTGAAAACTTTATCAATATCATGAGCAGATCATCACAGAGCGACTTTATTCCAGCTTCATCACCTGGAGCTGAGTATGAGCCGGCTACATCTGCTACTGAAATTGAAATGAAGCAAAAAACGAATTCATATTCTTCATCAAGCAGCGATAGCGAGAAGCATAGCTCATCTCATCATTCTGTGAGTTATAGCCTCTCATCTTCTGAAAATCATGCCCCATCGCAAAAATCTTCTCAGACACCAAATCAAAATTCATTGAATGGAGGTCATCAGTTAAATCAATCGACTGTATCGGAGTCTTCATCATCATCAAATAACAAAGATCAAAATTACTCTCCACCAACTGCAGGAAATATTTCTGATTCTTTGAAAATTACTGGATCTTCACGTCATTCGAACTCCGAAAATAACAATCCTAAATCTGCACAGAACACTACTGATTCTCATATAAGTGTAACTTACGAAGAAGAGGTTGAAGAAATTATTGAATCTGTTAGCCAGGATTTACAGGCCGAAACAGAGTCTGATAAAGATTTACCGCAAAAGTTTTCAGTTGCATCGAATAAATCGGCTCTAAAATCAGACAATGTATCATATTCTTATTCGTCCTCATCAAAATCTTCTCCGAAGCCATCTCCGAAAAATTCAGCAGATAATTCACCGAAAAACTCACCAAAGGCATCTCCCGTTCAATCACCAAAATCTTCTCCTCATAATTCTCCAGAAAACTCCGAAAAAGAGCCATCAAAATCTTCATCGGAGTCTTCTGAGAAATCACCTGCTAAATCTTCATCGAAATCTTCAGCAAAACAATCTCCAAAGAATTCATCAAGTTCTAAGCCATTAGAATCACCACAAGCCTCAATTAAGTCATTACAATCATCATCTCCACCTCCTCCACCTGATTCTCTTTCTTCTTCCGATCTTATTGAGCCAACTCAAAAAGAAAGAGGAATCAGCTCTTCAGAAGAGGATTACTCTTACGAAAGCAATAATGGTCCTTTGATCGAAAAGCCGATAGAGCTCAAGATCAATCCGAAAACCGTAATTGTCTTTACAAACGGCGATGAAGATTCAAATGCCGAGTCTTCGG
Source organism: Trichomonas vaginalis G3 (assembly GCF_026262505.1). Lineage (NCBI taxonomy): Eukaryota > Parabasalia > Trichomonadida > Trichomonadidae > Trichomonas > Trichomonas vaginalis. Next base: position 14,100,341 of record NC_067208.1, on the reverse strand, counting down.
AATACCGTACTATTACAGAACCAGAGTGGGATGATCCACATAAACGTCGTAGGAACGGAGAAAGGAAACTTAATTTCCAAAATGTTGTCCAATCCGCCAAACAAAACGAAAAGCAGGAACCGGCTATTAAATCAAGAGGAGTTCCTCGTAGAGCCAAGTTGCCAATGCCAAAAGCCACTTCAATTGACCTTGATAACATGTTTGCATCAGATACTTCGGATGACGACACAGAAAATGCAGCGGCAAAGGCTCTCTGCAAGCCACTGAAGTCGAAATCGAAGTTCCTTCAACAAAGCAGCTCCAGCGAAGATGATTACGCAAATGGCAGAAACTCCAGGTCGAATGGAGGAAGCAGCCGCAACAACGATTCGAATCTACCAGCCTTCATGCGTCCATACGAGAAGCAGGGAAAGCCACGTCCGAAGAAAGGCGGAAAAGGCGGATCTAAAGATACATTTGCAGATGATAAAGACGAAAGAGATACACGTAGAAGTGGTAACAATAGGAAGCCAGGTGATAAGAACCACGCATTCCTCGATAATCCAGAATTTGATGAGCCATATCTCAACAAAGAAGGTCAATTCCTCAACAAGATGAAGAATCTCCAGGGAGGAACTCCTAAACTCGACCTTGGAGATGATTTCAAGACCAAAGATCCTCATAAGATTGACAGAAATAACAATGGCAAAGGAAAGAACAACAACAAAGGCAGAAACTTCGATTCCGACGATGATGACAATGGAAGAAACAACGGCGGTGGTCGTGGTGGTGCCGGAAAGAACGGAAAACCATCAAAGAACAAATTCGGAGTCGCTGTCGGCCATTCTGACAGTTCTGATGACGAAGACAACCACGGCGGAAGAAAGAAAGGCCAGAACAACGATGGAAAGGCTTACGGCGGAAATGGAGCAGCAGGATCAAAGAGTCCAAACAACAGAAATGGCGCAAACGGAAAACACGGAAAGTTTGGAGATAATGGAAACAACGGAGACAAAGATGGAAATGGAAAACATGGAAACAAAGGAAAGACTGGTTTCGGAAGTGATGATGAACAAGAACAAGGAAATAACAAAGTTGCAAAGAACAAACAAAGTAAGTTTGGTCTAAATGATGATTCAGAAAACAACGATGATGACAGCCTCAGCTCTTTCAACCAGGGAAGAGGAAATGGAAAGGGAGGAAAGAACGGAAAAGGTGCTGCAGGAAAAGGAAAGAATGGAACTGGAAAAGCTGGAAGAGATGGAAATGGAAACGGTTCTGATTCAGACGACGACAACTACGGCGGTGGACATGGAGCAGGAAAAGGAGGCCGTGGTGGAAAGAGTGGAAAAGGAACTGGAAAGAATGGTGCCAATGGAAATGGATCTGATTCAGATGATGAAAACTACGGCGGACATGGAGCAGGAAATGGAAAGGGAGGCCGTGGTGGAAAAGGAACAGGAACAGGAAAAGCCGGAGCAAATGGAAATGGTTCTGATTCTGATGATGATAACTACGGTGGAAACAATGGAAACGGAAAAGGTGCTGCAGGTAAAACCGGAAAGAGTGGAAAAGGTACAGGAAAGAATGGAGCCAATGGAAATGGATCAGATTCAGATGATGACAACTACGGCGGCGGACGTGGAGCAGGAAAAGGAGGCCGTGGTGGAAAAGGCGCTGGAAAGAATGGTGCTGGAAGAGATGAAAATGGAAATGGATCTGATTCTGATGATGATAACTACGGCGGACATGGCGGCAAAGGAAATGGAAAAGGTGCTGCAGGTAAAGGAGGCCGTGGTGGAAAAGGAAAGAACGGAGATGGCTCTGATTCTGATGATGAAAACTACGGCGGAAACAATGGAAACGGAAAAGGAGGCCGTGGTGGAAAGAGCGGAAAAGGAGCTGGAAAGAATGGTGCCAATGGAAATGACTCCGATGATGAATTCGGAGGAAATGGTGCTGGAAAAGGCGGAAAGAACGGCCGTGGCGGAAAAGGAGAAAGAGCAGGACACGGAAACAATGGTTCTGACTCAGATGATGAAAATGGCCACGGAGGAAACGGAAAAGGTGCTGCAGGAAAAGGAGGCCGTGGTGGAAAAGGCGCTGGAAAGAATGGTGCTGGAAGAGATGAAAATGGAAATGGATCTGATTCTGATGATGATAACTACGGCGGACATGGCGGCAAAGGAAATGGAAAAGGTGCTGCAGGTAAAGGAGGCCGTGGTGGAAAAGGAAAGAACGGAGATGGCTCTGATTCTGATGATGAAAACTACGGCGGAAACAATGGAAACGGAAAAGGAGGCCGTGGTGGAAAGAGCGGAAAAGGAGCTGGAAAGAATGGTGCCAATGGAAATGACTCCGATGATGAATTCGGAGGAAATGGTGCTGGAAAAGGCGGAAAGAACGGCCGTGGCGGAAAAGGAGAAAGAGCAGGACACGGAAACAATGGTTCTGACTCAGATGATGAAAATGGCCACAGAGGAAACGGAAAAGGTGCTGCAGGAAAAGGAGGCCGCAGTGGAAAAGGAAAGAATGGTGCCAACGGAAATGGAAATGGCTCTGATTCAGATGATGAGAACAACGGAGGCCATGGCGGCAAAGGAAACGGAAAAGGTGCTGCAGGAAAAGGAAAGAACGGAAACAACGGCGATAACTCCGATGATGATGGCAGTGACAACTACGGCAGAGCTGGTGCCGGAAAAGGCGGAAAGAACGGCCGTGGTGGAAAAGGAAAGAATGGAAACGGAAACAATGGCTCTGATTCAGATAATGAAGATGGAAGTGAAAATGGCCATGGTGGCAAAGGAAATGGAAAAGGCGGCCGTGGAGGAAAAGGAGCAGGAAAAGGAAAGGCCGGTGCTAATGGAAATGGATCTGATTCAGATGATGAAGATGGCCACGGCGGAAAAGGTGCTGGAAAAGGCGTCAAAACACGCGGTGGAAAAGGAGGAAATAACTCCGATGCATCAGACAATGATGACACAAGTGATGTCTACATCCATGGACAAGGAAAGAACGGAAAAGGAGCTGTTGGAAAAGGCGGAAAAGGAAAGAATGGAAATGGAAACAATGGATCTGATTCAGACAACGAAGATGGTCATGGCCACGGAACAGGAAAAGGTGGAAAAGGAAAAGGAAAATCAGGAAAAGATGGAAACAATGGTTCTGGCTCTGATTCTGATGATGAAAATGGTCATGGACATGGCAAAGGAAAAGGTGGAAAAGGAAAGAATGGTGCAGGAAAAGGAAAGAACGGAAATGACTCTGATGACTACTCCGGAGATGAAGATGGAAATGGACATCACGGAGCAGGAAAAGGAGGAAAGAATGGACATCACGGAAGAAACGGCGGAAAAGGAAAGAATGGAACAAATGACTCAGACAATGACTACAATTATTCTGATGACGACGAAAACAGAAATGGTCATGGACATGGTGCTGCAGGAAAAGGAAAAGGAAGAAAAGGAAATCATGGAAAAGGAGCTGGCAAAGGACAGAATGGCTCTGATTACAGTTCTGGTGATGAAGATGGAGCAGGAAAAGGACATCATGGTCGTAAAGGAAAGAATGGAGAAAATTCAGATGAAGATGATTACAACTACAGTGATTATGATGATGAAAGTGGAAACGGAAAAGGCAGAGGCAGAGGAAGAAAGGCCAAAGGAGTTCATGAAGGATCAGGTAATGAATATTACTCAGATGATGATGAAAATGGAGATGGAAAGAAGAGAAGAAGACACAGGAAACATGGAAAGGATATTTCTGACAACGATTACAACAGTGTTTCCACTGATTTGGGACCAGACAGGAAACGCCACAGACACCACAGAGTTTCAGGACACGATGCAGGAAGTGGAACTCTCTCTTATTCCCAGGAAGAATACTACGAATACAGCTACAACGAAGAAATCGAAGACTCCAAAGGAAACACAAAACTCGTCCACCACAAGAAAGGAGACAAGAGATTACATCCACGCCATCATCACCATCATGATGGAGTTGAAGGAGGATCATTGTCTGGATCGAGAATGTCATTCGATTCAAATCAATCGAGTTCCGATGTTTTCAAGCGTAAATCGATGAAAGGAAAGAACTTGGACAAACTCAAACTAAAGAGAGCTGGAAAACATCTCGAAGCTGATTACGGAAATGGAAAAGGCTACAAGAACCCGAAGTACTTCGATTATTCCTATTACGAAGAAGAAGAAGAGGAGGAAGAATTCCAAGATTATTCTCTTTCTTCGAAGACAAATTCAAGTGAATTGTTGACAGATACAAAGCCAATTCAGCCGAAATCATATTATTTGAGGAATGATTTCTCTGAATACACAGATAACTTCAAGTACCTCGATGAGAAGAGATACCATAGAGTTCCACAAAGAAAATTAGTCCACAAAGATAATGATGTTGACTCCGAAATTTACTACAGATTCGGAAAAAGAAATGATGAAGAAAACGATGAAGAAACAACATCTAAAATCTGGGAAAGAACAATGAAGGGAAGAATCGTTTCAGAAACAGAATACAAACAATTATCTCATGTACACAAACGCCACAGGAAACACCATGAAAGAGAATCGAATTCTTCTTCTCTCACGTCAAGAGAAACTAATAATTCCAACACGAATGATTCAGTCAGAAATCATCGTGGAAAAGAAGTTAACTCTTCTCAAAATCTTTCAGAAATAAAGTCTGAAGAAACTAAATCTGTGTCTTATACAAGCAAGGATAACTCAAAGAGCTATAAGACAAATGATGAATCATACACAACATCACAAAAACAACAACAAGTTAAGAACAGAGATTTGAACATTTCTGAAGAAAATTACAGCACTGCAACATTGCAGAGAAATAGAATGTACTATAACGGACCATCAGAAACAGAGAAGTCAAGCGAAAGAAGGAAATTGGTTAAGAAATTCCTTCAGGAAACTTCTTCTGAATCTGACGATGAAAACAAGAAATACAAATACAAAGATTGGCAAATGACAGAAGATTCTCAGATTTCTAAATACGAAAAGAGAACAAAGGCAAACTACAAGGATGATCCTCCAGACCATAAGAGATTAAAGAGAGTTCTCGAGGGCCACTCGCCAAGAAAGAATTCACCTAGAAAGAAATCTCCACATAAAAGGAGACAGTAATGTTTTTTATTTTTATTTATTGAACGATTAAAGAACTTATAATTTTTTTTTCTTATAAACTTAAAATATCTAATATGGGTAATGTTAACATAGAGATGTCGTTTTGTCCTCATGTTGATCAATCATGTCCCCCAAGTTCCAAAATTATTTGGTGGGGTTCTCAAATGACTTCCAAGCAACATTTTGATGTGATAATCAGTGATCAAAAATTCATTTCAATTGTTTTTGTCAGATTTCATTTATTTTTTCATCTCAGCTGAAAAGAAACAACTTCATAATTTTTAAAGATTATCTTATAATTTCTGATTTTATGAATTTCAAAAGAGTTAATGAAATGAAATATTACAAAAGAAATCGATATCTTTATTTAAATTTTCCTTTGAATAAATGATTCTTGATCGAATATATATTGGTAATGATGTATATACGTCATTTGATCTCAAAATATATCAACTTGTCTTTGAACACAACCAAACTTCCACAAATTGTTTCAAGGACGATGAAGAAGCAAAAAATTCTAGCATTCCAAATAAGTTCTCAATATTATACGATCTTAGTAGTACAAAATATTTGATGAAAGACAATTTTCGATACTTCATAATTGAATATCCAGAATTAAAACTTATCAATGTATGGAAACAAACTATATCACCCACTGAAGAACTAGAACGTTCTGGTCTCACCACAGCTACAAGATTCACTCCAATAATCACTCAAGCCCCAATGGATGGCTGGGGAGGCCTTGTTAAAACTACATATGGCGAAGATAATGTACATGTACCTACTTCTTATCTTAATGGTGTTCCTGCAAATCAGCTTTGGCATTATTGCATTGGTATATTATGCACCGCACCTCAAATATATTTGACAGAAGGAATGCCTGCAATATACGGAGTCAGTACTAAACGAGTTAGTCTTTGGTGTGCACTAAGAGATTCTCGAAATTATTTTAATTTTGTCAAACATTTATGTATTTGTTCTATTTATTCTTCTTTAGCATATCAATTCATGGCAATAGTTATTTGCTCCTAATTTAAATATAGGAATTATCTAAAAATTAATGCCACTATAATGCATTATGTAAATTATGTTGTACTTTATTCAAGCTCAAAACGAGTAGATGGAAAATACTATTTCAAAAAAACATGGAATCTTCACCTAATTTTCTGTGTTAAGAATTGGATTTGACCTTTTTATGACTTGAGCTATAAAGTTTTGCATTGTTCAATTCATGTAAAAACATTTTAACATGAATTTTCTTTTTATTATTTTTGAGTAAATAGAGAAAAATTAACTTTTTCGCCATGTAGATTTCATTAAAATGCGAATTGAATTACAGTAGAATGGAATAATAGAGAAGCAGCAGAATTTCTTTTGAGTCATGACTTAGATGCAGCAAATAAAATTCTCAGTAAAAGACAAATTTGAAAATTCTCCTCTAATGATTGCTTCGGGGAAAAATGTATTGAAGGTAATTATATGATATATACATTAGACGAAAAAGTGCATGATGTAATTCTCATCTCATTTGTTACTGCGTAAATTCATAAAAATTAAGAGATGATGATATCGAACCGCTTTTTTATGCAAGTCGCTTTCAATTTTATTAATTTTTTATATAGGTTTGAAAGAACAAATTCATTCATTTTCAAGAGAGAATGATGATCAACAATGTTATGAACTTAAACATATTGCATGAGGTGCACGATTACAAGAAAAATATTAATATAATTTATTCAATTCCAATATAATTTGAATGATCCTTGATCGAAAATACATTGGTAATGATGTGTATGCATCACTTGATTTTAAAATATATAAACTTGTGTTTGAACACAACTATTCAGTTACAAATACAAATTGTTTCAACAATGTTGAAGAAGCCAAAAATATAAGCGTGCAAAACAAGTTCTCGATATTATACGATCTTAATAGTACAAAGTACTTAATGAAAGATAATTTTCGATATTACATTATTGAATATCCGTTGTTACAACGTATTAATGCATGGAAACAGACCGTATCACCAACTGAAGAACTCGAACGCGCAGGTTTATACGTTGCTACAGGATTTACTCCTATAATCACTCAAGCCCCAATGGATGATTGGGGAGGGCTCGTTCGAACCACACTTGGAGAAGAGAGAAAACGTGTTCCTGTTACTTATCTAGATGGGATTCCAAAAAATGGTGATTGGTGGTATAGTATTGGAATGCTTTGCAATGCTCCGTCTAGTTATCTGTCTCGTGGAATACCAGCACTTCGTCCACTCATGACTAACCAAGTTAGTCTTTGGAGTGCAATAAGTGAAACCCATACTCAATTCAATTTTATTTTCAATAATATGAAATATTCATGTCATCCTTCATTTCATAATTCTCTGGCATCTAATATTATGACATTAATATTTTTTTGTTCTTAATATTGATAAACACTGAAAATTTTCATCATATTAAAGAAACATACGTCATTTAGGGCTTCAATTCTAATTGATAAGTTCAGTATGTACTGACTTGAGTAGAAGACTTCTGTTTGTTATTGATCGATGCTAATGGATCGTATTTCAGTTAAAACTTCATGATATTCAGTTTCCAATCTGGTATATTTTAATTAATTCGGTGATTTACTCTGTTACATGATAAATCAGCCTTAATAATTGGATATTGATATTGATTTGATCGAGTTATCACAAAATCAGTTTGTTTGTAATAAAAAATATTAATCTATTATAATTAAAACAGTAAACAAACATAATCTTTTTAGTAATTACTAAAAATAAAAATTCAAACAAAAATAAAAATAAAATTTCAAACAGTAAGAGATCTCAAATGATAATTCTACTCATCTTCTAAGTAAGTTATGGTGGAATCTTGCTGATTTGCTTCCGCCACTAGGTAACCTTGGTTTGGATGGGATGGATGGCATAAATTTTAGAGCCAATATCGTAAGAATGATCTGTATCATTGGATCACGATTGGTTGTTGAGACATTTCCTGTCAGATTTTGTAATGCAATCTGGAGTTGGTCATTTTTAGCTGCGAATATGGAATTCGGCGTTAACTTAACAAGCTGTAATAAAATTGCTCTATGCAACATGTTTTGAGATACCTTGCTGAACAAATTCCAAAAACGAATGGCGTGTTTTTGATCCCATTGCTTGAAAATATTAACAGCCTTGATCTTTTTACAATTCTGAACTTCGAGTTCGCGAAGGAAAGGCTCTGTTGTAATAACCTGGATATCATTTTCTGTAAATATAGCTTCTTCTGGAGACAACTGACTTTTTAGGAATGTTGCACGGCACATAGGACAAACGCATGGCCTTTGTTGCAAAAGGCATTGGTCTGCCCACTGATGAATACATGTTAAGCAAAAAGTATGACCGCAAGGAAGTGTTTCAGATGCAGTAAGTGGGCCAAAACATATCGGACATAGCTCGCAGTCGTCGCTTGGTCGAATTGACTGATTAATGTTTGTACTTGGTAAAAATTTTATTGGTCTAAAAGGAGTATAAAATATATAACGACATGGTGCATTATCAGTCGACTCGAGGAAGTCGCCTTTGCAAAAATTAGAGCCTCCTCCAAAAACTACTTCATCTTTATTGTTTAGGTATACACGGTGGATTTTTCTTTTATTTACAAATGTTCCATTTAATGATTCATTATCCTCAATAATCCAGCAATCTTGACCGTTCTCAACCCTACGGTATATGGTCGTATGAAGTTTAGAAATTTCTTGGCCCTTTTCTGTATCAATTCTGATTTCGCTGTGTCTTCCTATCCTATTAACAGCTTGTTTCAAAGCAATATAGATTGGAGCTCTAGAATCTTTTACTGTAGATGTTTTGATCAAAAAAGCAATACCCATTAGAAAATTAAAAAGTACGTTAAAATTTCAGGTCGTAAATGTGACTTAATTGAAAAGAATTTTACATCTAATGCAAATATAATTATTATTAATAAGTTTATAATATGGGTTAAAATTTACGAAAGAGTATTTATGCAACTGCAAAATTTTATATATTGAATTCAAATTTTGAAAAAGCTCTGAAATTCAATATGTGTAATAGAAGTGATTGGAAAACATAGATATTGTCTCATTTTCAACGCGATTTCAGAAAATTTCTTGTTCAGAATATATTCAAAAGTCAATGTTGGTCATTTATAAACATAAAAAATATTATTACATAAATTAAAACTAAATTAACATATTAAATAATCAATTGAAATTCTGAGTTTTCTGAATTGATATATAAAATTTACGTTTTTATCCTTCAATTCAATACCAACGATGCTGAGAATTTCTAGATAAATTAATGGTATAATTGATTACACAATAATACAACAATAAATTGAATTAAAATTTTGTAACTTTTTTATTTTGATACAGATTATTGATCGCAATATCTCAAGTAATCCTCGATTAGAACATTGGTGAAATCAATATTATTTCTTTCTTTTCTGCTAAAATTAATCAAGTTTGATTCGATTTTACCAAAGTAACTGAGCAGAAAGCGATTTTTTATCGATATCGTTTTTTATATGTCTACTAATAATTTCTCAAAAAAACTTGGGCTAAAAAGCTTGTTTTGAACTCAAATGATGACAGTTTGATCATTTACAGTTTGCAACATGTTGTATTACATATTTAGCATATCTATCATTGGTTTATAATTATGTTAGATGTATAAATATCATATGTCTCAAAATCGAGCATCGAAAATCAAATGTTGCAAGTGGAAATTGAACAAACATTCAAAACAAAATATAGTATTTAATTATCTAATTTCCACTATATTCTTCCCAAAAATTCTTATTAATTCCAAAATTCAAATCAATACATTTTTCAATTCAAGCCTTTGTTCTTTGATAGACTTAATTCGACTATTCGATTCAAATACTTAACCTAAGAGCTTTAATGTCATTGAGATTACTCTATGGCGATACCCAAAATATCCGTTTTGTTTCTGATTTTGATGATATGCTCGGTAGTGTTATTAACTCTTTCTGTGTTTTCATATTCCGGGTTTAGAGGGAGAATCCGAATGTAGTCGAAAATGTTTCATCAGAGATCAGGTTAATATGGTTTTAACGTATGAGATTATGTATTAAGAAATATGCCGCAAAGAACATTTTGGCCTAACCAAAGCTATACAAGCCGATTTTATGGACCGAATTTCAAACTGAAAAATAAAAACCGATCAAACTTTACAATAGGAAATTGAATTCGCGTATTAAAAATAATCTTTAAAGCAACTATAAAGCTTTTTGGGGAAATAAAAATTAAGTCTGACATATTTCAAAGTAATTTTGGAAAGTGACTAATTGCTCAATGTCGACTTCTTCCAGGCTTGACGCTCTCTATAAAGGATCATTAAAGCGAATAAATAAGAAGAACAATGATGATATAAGAATGAAAGAAGAAGAAAGATGGGAGAAATCGCTTTGTTTCGAGAATAAACTAGATGATTTACATAATCCCAGACTAAGTCGGACTTCTGCTGCTCATTCTGTAGGTAACATAAGGCTTTATCCATCATCAATATTTTCTTCAATGCCACCGTCAAAAGTTAGAATAGATAGAAATTCCACCGCCAGAAAGAGTAAGACCATTCCAACAGAAGAGCTTACAAGGGAAGTAAACAAGTTCAATATTCAAAGAAGAAAGTCAAAAGATGATTCGATTACAAAATCAATGGACAAGATTCCATTTCCTATTACGAATGAATTACCATCTCTCAAAGCAACATCACCAGTTTCAACTACGATCAATGCCCTCGAACGCTTTTTGATGTAATATTTTATAGAATTTTGTTTTTTCACTTTATTTTATCATGTATTGTTAATTTATAAATTCTTGTTAATAAACTGTAACCATAATCTTTCTAATTTTCATATAATAATTTTTGATAATCCAATAAATAATAATTTTCAGGCTATTCAACTGCATTTGAGTTAACAAAAGAATATTATAATGAACTATAAAAGAATCTTTACTTGAAAAGGAAAATAAAATAAAAATGTTATGTAGGTATTGAAGATGAGATAAATATATCCGATAATGATATTGCAAGACCTTTGGAAATCTCACTGAGACCATTAACGATCAATTCATTCTTCTCATTGGAATCTGAAACGTAAAGTGCTGCAAGGATATTATTCCAGTCAAGGCAAATGGTTGAATTGACATTACATATCATGTTTTGAAGCAGCCAATCCATTACATCATGTCTTCTATACTCAATTGCTGCATCAAAATTTGCCAAAATTTCTCTGGAACAGATTCTAATGATTTCATAGCATCCGCCTGCTATGGCACATTGCATTACGCTTTGTGTTATTTCAGCTCCTAAATTGTAAAAGAGTTTGAAACACTTAATTGCACCAAAAATTGCAGCAAAAGAGATGAATGTGGTTACTCTTGGGATTCTAAATGATTCGAATTTAGATGCTTCAATATAATAATTGAGATTGAAATCATAATTTTGCATAAAAGTAATCAATTTCTCAATGTCATCGCTTTTAACAGTTGCATAAATGGATCCTGGCATCCAACCGATTTCTCGATATTCTTTCAACAGTTCCCAATCATTTGCTCTGAAAACATCGATGTGTTTGAGAATTTTTCGGACCCATCTTGGAGGTCTGAATGATGTAATCTCTAATAATCCGAATTCAGGTGCAAAATAAATGGCAAAGTCGCATCTCTGATAAAGATAGATTTGATCGAGAATCTCGGATTGATCGTAAAGGTTTGCACGATACAACAAAAGTAACAAATAATATGAGCTTTCTATGAATATTCTCTCTAATATACGATTTCTAAGATTCATATAGAAATCAATATCCGAAAACAGCTTTTTACACAGTTTTACAATAATATCAAACCTATTATGTCTTATCTGAGACAGTGTGACAATTTCTTGGGCAAGTTTCGCCATGATTCTTGGATCTTTGTAGTTGTCATTGTTTATAATATTTGAACAAAACTTTTCTATACATTCATCACTTGAAAGTCGAACAAGAGCATTTTGGATGAATACTGTTGGCTGTAATGAATTCGGAACAGGTATGTCTTCCAGACAATGAATGTCTTGAAACATGATTTAGATAAAATAAATGTAAACTATTCGGAATTCAAAATTGAATGATTTAAATTTTCTATCAAACCTCCAGCATCGTTTTCATAAACTGAATACATTAGGAAATAGCACAATAGATATAATTAAATCATTTCAAATCAAAAAAGATAAGAAATCAATCACTTTTTTTCTGACGTTACGCTTTCAATTCTAAAATCAACCTTGATTGCATTCAATGCTGACCATTCTAAATCTCAAAATATAAATCCTTCTAAAACTCTTAATTTAATGATTTTTACAATGATTTTACGAGACAAATATGAACGATTGAAAGGATTAATGCTGAAAATGAAGTTAATAGGTTGCTATATTAGTCCAATACTATTTTTCAGCATGTTAATGCTTGAATTATATAATTAATTTGAAGAATGGTTTAAATAATTTTTGCAATTTCATTGAGTCAATAAAACTCAAATTAAAAATAGTTGATTTTTATAAGTATATAAAACAAAATAGGAATATATTGAAAATATAAATTATATTATAATCAAAGCAGTCACATTCGAGTAGTCATCCATATATAATGTATAGATTGCTATATTCTGTTATACTGCCTCCAGTGATGGCCTACTTGATAAAATTCTTATGGATATGAGAAGTTTTAAAACTCCCTTAAAGTTAAAAATTTCCGATCTATTGTAATAAATTACTTACCAATGAAAAAATCAAGTTTACTGCTACAATTCTTTGATTCAAAAAATCAAATATTTAATACAAATACTTAATGTAACCGCACATACCAAATTAGACCTAGTAAGATGGAAAATTGGACAAATTTTGCTAGTCAACAGAAATAATTTCTATATTTTAGGAAATAATGTAAACTTCAGAATTTATCATTTTTGATGTGTTATACAAAAATTTGTGATCTGATTTTTTTCAAGCTTAAGGATACCCTTAAAAAAAAAAAAAAAAAAAAAGGTAGTGGGGCTTCCAGGCACTTCGTGCCTTCTAGCCCTGATGTTGATGTTTAGTATAAATGAAGTTTTTATTCGGAGGACTCTTCTTCTTCCTCCATTGCTTCTGGGAAGAAGCCTTCTTCTGGGTCGAAAACATTATATAATGTGTCGCTTTTCACAAATTATATATGTTTTCATGTTTTGTCACTTTTCTGTCACTTTTCAGGGAAAAACATTTTTATTATTATATATAAATGAATTTTACAAAACCACCGTTACCGTTCTTTGGAAATAAGAGTAGATGTAAAGATATTATATTGAGAGAACTTAAGAAACTACCGAATGGTCTAACATTTGTAGATTTGTTCGGTGGAAGTTTCTATATATCCCATTTGTGCCATATAATATTCCCAGACTCAAAGATTATATGCAATGACTTCGACAACTATATGGACCGTCTCAAACATATTCCAGACACAAACAATATATTGAAAGAGTTAAAAGAAAAGATACCTATAGGTAAGATGGAACGTATACCATTAGATAAGAAAAATATTGTGAGAGAGGTTTTGAAAAAAGCAGAATATATAGACTGGGATAGTATATCTGCTAGACTATTATATAGTGGTTCTATAAGAGTTCATGACATTGAAACACTTATGTCAAAAGTTTTATATCTTAACTATACAAATGTTTTCAAAGAGGACATAGAAAAATATATTGAGGGTATAGAGTTTGTGAGATGTCATTGGACAGATTTGTATGAAAAATATAAAGACAAGGAAAATGTTTTCTTTATAGTGGACCCGCCGTTCTATAACACATGGGATTTTCAATACCAAGTAGACTGGACTTTGAGAGACTCTTTAGAAACTTTAGACGTTTTACATAACCATCCATGCTTTTACTTTACATCCGATAAAAGTGGTTTGGAAACCGTTATGAGATGGTTAGAGGACATACATGACTATGAGTTTATATATGACAAGATAGAATATGAGAGAGGTCCTATAAACTGGAGAAAGTGTCACAATAAAGAAAATTTTATTAGTAAGTAAATGTGGTTTGAAATAGGACTACTTGTTTTAGGTTTTTTCCATTGTGTCATTTATTTATTTGACGTGGCAGAAAAGTACAGAGAATATGAAGATGAACCAATGCCTGCAATGTTCAGTATATGTACTCGTAAGAGATATTTTTATCTAATATTAAATGGACGCACAGAACTTAGCGAATGCACAGCAACCTGGACAACCAAACCCAGAGAATATTCCAAATGAAGTTAGAATACAAACTGCAATGGCAAACTATGGTCAAGTGCCAACAGATGTACAAATGCAAACTGCCATGTCAAATGACGCTGCGTTAGGTTTGCCACCATGGTATGCAAATATGAGATGGAAAGAGTTTTATACAAACCCTGAAGTCGGATATAAACAACTTTATGCAGATGACGCGAACACAGGAGTTGACCCAGAATATGTTTTCTACCAGAGGAGAAACAGAATGTATGAGCTCCAGTTAAAGAATGCTATGGAACTCAACAGGAAACGTAAGAGACTAGGCGGACATTAGATTTTTACATATAGTAAATGGGTTTCTTCAGTAGTATTGGAAACTTCTTTCGAAATGTTGGAAGAGGTATATGGAATGGAATAAAAACCGTAGGAAGAGGAATTTGGAACGGAGTCAAAAATATTGGTAAAAGAGTAGGTCAGTTTGTTGGTATTATACCTAAAGACCCTGAACCAGAAGAACAAGCTCCTGTTATACAACAGCCTGAACCTGCACCACAGTCTAGTTGGCAACCAAATCCAACACCTCAACCGTATTAAAAAATTATATTTTTACCGTTCGATAGTAGTTGTATATGAAACTAAGTTCTAAGTAAAACGCATGGTATAATGGAATTATTCTTTTTCTTCCATCTGTAGTAAACCATACTTGAAAGTCTGAAATACTTCCACTTGGTGGTTCGTATAACTTTGTAGGTTTTTCGTAAAAGTCATTTGCCAAGCATAAGAAAGAGTTTTGGGCGCCAGAAAATGAAGCATGAACAATAATAGCAGCTGGGTCGAAAACATCTTTAAATAAATATGGTTCATCTCTTGCATATCGACTGTAAATATTTGCTAAAGGAAGTTCGACTTTCTGATTTAACATTCTTTGCAAATAATACCATGACATTGCAGTGAATTCTGTATATATTTGTTCGTCTTTCTTTGGATTGTCTTCGTAGATTTGAAATGACACTTGTGAATTTTGTTTGTCATATACAATTCTCACATAAAGTGTGCTCTCGGTATTTGCATATTCATCAGCATATTTTGCATAACATGAATTTATTTTATCTTCTATATTTTTTAACGCAGTCTGTAGAGAAGATGAAAGGTCAACTTGTATTAGCTCAATTTCTTCCCACATTTTTCGTTTCCCTTCAGATATATAATCTCTATATGAAACCTTACAATAAATGGAAAACTTTTATCTTCTACAGACACAAACTTCATTCTACGAAAGCCAATAGCTTTTGTGACAGATGGGTCTCTTAGCCATCTTAATGGGTAGTCAAAACGATAGCCTTCATGCTTTACGGTCTCTGTCTCAAACTTTTGACCGACATTAGTAAAAAGTTCATCTAATGGTTTAGTTGTAGCAACTCTTGAATTTTCTTTTTCTATTGGAAGCATATTTTATCTAGAATAAAAATGTCAAATGAAACAGCGTCTATGAGAGAAATACAACACAACCGACAACTCATTGTGCAAGCTCTAAATAAGAACACAACAAACTTTTCAAACTATTCTAAGATATCTGAGTCATTGAAAGAAGGAAACTTAAAACTGACATTAAACCCAATGACAGATGAGTTTCTGTTTCAAGACAATAAGAACCATACTGTCTGTATAAATCCAACAAAAGGAACTTTAAACGAGAAACCTATAAATGAACTTCTTTTGAAAGCAGATGTTGACAACAAAGCTGACAAAGAATATGTAGACGATGCAATAGCAAAAGAAGAAGAAAGAGCTAACAATGCTTATGCAACAAAAGAACATACTCATCCTGAACTAGCAGACAAAACATATGTTGACAATAAAATGTCAAGTGAAGTGACAAGAGCTGAAAACGAATATTCTAAAAAGACTCATACACATACCATTGCAAATATTACAAACTTACAAGAAACCTTAAACAGGAAAAGTGCCGTTGGACATACACATACATCTTCTGAAATAACAGACTTAAACGTTAGCCTTGAAAAGAAAGCAGATAAAACATATGTCAATGAAATATACCAAAGTTTGATAGGAACAACAAAAAATATTGAAACTATTGTTGGTGACTTTTCTGTCAATGAAGAAAACAAATATTTTAGATGGGAGTTTGTACAGTCCTTAAAAAATGGTATACGGTATAAACTCATTCCGAAAAATAACAATGAAATGTATGTAAGCTATATAAAGAATAATGGTACACAAGTTAAAGTTCCATTAGACAACAACTGTTACTTAAACTTATATGGAGACGAACAAAAGAAATATTTAAGAGTTTATGAAATGGCAGATATGACATTACCTAACCCAGCTCCAGCACCATATTATTATGACTATGGTGTTGACGCACGTGTAGACCCAAAAAAGCAAACATTATATTTAGAATATTATAGATATAAAAGATATAATGCAATAGAAAAAACGAGAATAGTATATTATTATATAGATGACAAAATAAATATTATAGTCAAGATTTTACCTACCCCGAAAACATAAGATTATATTATAAAAAATATTCTGACACAAACCAGAAGAAACCAGAAATAGTTACACTATATTTTAAGTTCAAAAGAGACAATCCTATATTATCTCATATGTTTGATTTAATGAACCCAGTAGGTTCTATTTATACATCTATGGAAGCAAGAGGTCCTCAAGTAATGTTGGTGTTGGTGCATGGAACAAATAGTTGACAGGTTTTTGTATTGTGGCAAACTCTTCAAAGGAAAACAGGAGGAAGTAAAACGATTTCAGGTTGAAAATTTACCTGCGCACAGTCACTACATAGATTTAAGTACATCTCAAGCAGGTTGGCATAAGCATAAATTTTGGGATTGGTCAGCAATGAAAAAAGGTAAAGGATATGATGTTAAAGACGACGTTCAGTTTGCTATAAATTGTTTCTGGGGTGACACTCAGGGAGATGGAAACCATACACATCGCGTTTCGGGATATACGCAAACAACGGGACAAAGTAAAGACTACATGCCACCTTACATGACAGTTTACGCATGGTATAGAATGCTTAGTCGTCATTTTCAACTTCTTTAGCATATTCGTCAGGAGTTGTCTTATATTTGTTAGGAACTGTCTTTGAAAGTATACCACCTTGAACTTTGACAAGTTTGAAACGAGGTCTGACAATAGTAGTTTTATCTTCGGCTTGCAGTGTGTACATTTTGCCATGTTTGCCTAAAACTTCATAATATTCTCTTGTATACTTTCTTCTATTTTTACGAACACGAATGTGAGTACCTGTCGGGTTCCCATTGTTGTCATAGTCAATAGTATTTTCATATGGGTCGCGTTTAGGTATTTCTATTTTTACTTTGTCACCTTTCTGAAGTTTGAAGCCCGGCATTCTTTCTTGTTTGTCTCTTTTGACTAAATTATTAAATATATAGTCTTTCTCTAAGTCAGGGTTGTTTTTCATTTCTTCGGGGGTGGTTTCCCAAACCTTTTGTTTACGGCTATTGTAAATATTTAAAACTTGTCTCATCTTTGCCATGGAGAAGTGTCTATATTTGTCGTCATATGACATTTCATTTGCTTCACCACCTTGTGGTTGGTTTAAGTCTCTTAACATTTTTATACAACCGTCAATGACACCAAGAGCAGAATGGTTTTGGTCGACAATGAAATATTGGTTTACATTTTTTGAACGCAGATAGTTTTTTACATCATCTGATTTGAAAGAACTTTCACAGTCAGATGTCAGTTTTGTTGGATGGTATTTGTCAACGAATATTGTCAAAGCAGTTTTCACATCTAAAATATTTTTGGACCATAATGGTATGGCTTCACAGTATCTTGTGTTTTGACCGACAAATATTAGCCAGTATGGTGGTCCATCTTCTCTATACCTCGGAATGTTTTCCAAGATATCCATAAACCAAGCATTTGGTGTTGAACTAAAGATTTTTATCATGAGTGCTTTCTTTGTCGCTTTAGAAACATAGGGGTCCTTGTTTGGATTCGTCATTTTTTAACCCATAAGAAATGGGTTTATTTGGCGCATTAGCAGGAGTTGCATCCAGATTTTTGCCCGCAGTGGGAACAATAGCCAGAGGTGTATTTTGGAGTTGGAAGGAAGATTTTGAGTACATTAGGTATACTTAAAGAGAAAGCACACCTATTATACAAACTGTACAGAAAGGTTGGGATGTAGCACGAGATGCAACAAATCTTATTCCAAATCCTGAAACAAGAGGAAAAGTTCAAGGATGGATGGACAATGTAGGAAGACAAGCAGGAAACTATTATAACAAAGCAAATGACTACTATAACCAAGCAGGACACTATATGGACCAAGGTGAAAGATTCTTTAACAGAGGATATAACCATGCACAACAGTGGGTAAAACAATAACCAACCGCAACCACCTCAAACTTGGGAATGTAAAGTTTTTTACTGAGATGAAATGAACAATACAGCATTGAGACAAATGGGTTCAAGATGGATTTGTCGACTTCCAGCAGTTACACAACGTGTTTGTCAAGTTCTTCCTATACCTCAGGAAGTTTTAGACCGACTTAAAAACAACAACAACCAGTTGAAAACAAAACCAAACTAAAATTTTTTACTGAGATGAAATGACCGAAGAAGTTGAAACGGTAGATTTGACACCACAAACAAAAAAGTTCAGAACCATTGTCAAAACCTGTCAAAGAACTTACAGATGAAGAGAAAAATTCATAATAGAAAGTGCCAGGTCTGGAAATACAAACCCTAACTACAAAGTCACTTTTCATAGAAAGGAACGGCTAGTATCTCAAAAAAGAAACAGACTCTCACAAATAAAATTTTGAAGTCTGAAGGAGCTTTCGAGACAACAGATGGAAAAGTTTACTTCACTGACCAAAGTTCATTATAGAACATCTCATTGACTTAGAGTCAAAATATTCTAAACTTTACAACAAACACAAAAAGTTGAAAGGAAAACAAAAACAAATGGCATATGATATTTATGAAGATGTTGACGACACAACTGTTCCTGCAAGTGAAGTAAAGTCAGAGAAACCGAAAAGTGACGAAAAACCGATAGAAGAAGAAAAACCAAAAACTGAAGATAAACCAAAACCAAAGTTTAGTTTCCAAACTAAACCAAGTCAACCTTCATTAGCTGGTATGGGTTGGCGTCAAAGACTTATGGCAGCAGGCGGTTATGTTAAGTAAAGAAAAAAATATTTTTTTTATTTTTTATAAAAATGCCCCCATATAGAATGGATAGAAAGTCTGCTAGAATAAAAGCAGAGTTACAAAGATATGGTTGGAGAGTTTCGAAGAAGTTTAAATATAGGAAGGGAAGACCCATAAAAGTCTATGACAAATTGTCTGGTCTTCGCTACGAAATGGATTTGGAAACAGCACGTGCCAATTATCCAAACAGACTAGAGAGGTTAGAAGAAGAACGTCTTATGGACCATGCCTTTCGATGTTAGTGAACCTCAAGTTGAAGGACACGACGGCTTTGCCAGATTCTACTGGAAACATGACGAACAATTGCATCCTTTGAGAAGGAAAAAAGGAAAAGGTGAAGACGCACATGCTCCCATGGAAAGAACAAGATATGCATATGAAAAGTATCGTGAAGTTAGAAGTCAAAATTACATCTGGTCGAACCTTTACAGTAAACTTTGACGAAGGAAAGAACAAAGAAGGCTTCATGGGTTACTTGCTGCAATTCAAGATGGAAATAAGAAAGGATACAATCTCAGATTGACCATAACAGATTTGGATGGTCACATTTACTATGCACATGGCAATGTTCACAACAGCTGCAATGCCTTCTTGACGCTTTCAAGACTACAAAAGAGAGAACAAATGGTTGACTCCGACTCAGACATTTTGAATGCAATTGAAGGAATTGCAAGTGTTCAAGTTCGAATGGTACCAACCTAACCCTCAAGCAGTCAGACAACATGCTGGATACTTCCCCTTCATAATAAGTCTGACATTGACTTGACAAGGTATGGAATTTACAATTCAATTGAAACAATTGTCAACGAACCTTGCATTCTTACATGTCTCAGGAACTCTGGTCTTGTTACAGAAGAGAAGATGAAGTATCTTGAGTCATGTGTGAAGACAAGGTACATTCTCAGAGGTCAATTGGCAAAAATTGCACCGTTGGCAAATGTCAATATCCGAGTCAGCATACCTACAGCTAAAGGTTCTTCACATGACGACTATGTTGTTGAGTTCAATTACCATGGTTGAAGATTGCAATTGTCCACAACCACTTCATGTTGAACGAAAGTCTTACAAACCCATTGTTCGGAAAAGGCAAGTGCAACATTGTCAGAGCTGTAAACATTCTTTTCGAGAAAGGTTTGTTGGAACCAATTCCAGATGACAAGCTGACAGAAACTTTTGTACCAAAAGACGAAAACAAACTTTTCACTGTTAGCAAGACCAAAAGTTGTTCCAGACAAAGTTCTAGTACAAAAGAAGTACACAATTCCAAAAGGAGTTGGATTGTTCGGATACCAACCTGAACCAGAAGAACTTCCAATGAGGTTGCAAGAACTTCAAGATGCTATAAACAAACTTCCATTGAGACATCCAATTGACGTCAAATTGTATTGGAGAGCATCTGAGTTTAGGTCAGAAGGTTTTATATGAAACAGGTTGCTTCGACGATGTTTATGAGATAACAGCGGAGAAGTTTCTCAGAAGATAAGAGACTCACTTGAATTTCCACAACTGGACCAATTGGTTGTGACAAGTTCGACTCAGATGAAAAGATATACTATGTTGACCTTAACGCTGCATACATGAGGTTTGTCCAATATATTCCGACTGGAGTTCCAAACGAAGATGGTGAGTTCCCGGGAAGGAACTATACAGTTGGAAAAGTCATACAACAACTGTATGATATTAGGAAAGCTTCAAACCCCAAAACTTGCAATGACACTCAAATTGCTTATGAATTCGACATGGGGATATTCCATTAAGAAACCTCAAGAGATGAAGAGTAAACATTATGAGAAGGTCGACAACTTTGTTGAAAGGTTTTCTCCTTTTGTTTTGAGTACGAATTCACTCAAGGTCAAAGTGGCTTAGTAACCACATTAAAAACCTATTGTCGAACATTGGTCTTACCCTCAGTTCGCAAAGGCAGTCCTTGACAACTACAACAAATTCTTCTCCGAAGTCAAATCCAAAGTGAAGGTTTACTATGAGAACATTGACGCACTCATGACGAACGAAGAAGGATACAACAAACTCATTGAAATGGGATGGTCGGTGAAAAGATGGGTCAATTCAAATTGGACAAAATTTTCACCGAAGTTCATGTCCTCTCCAAGCGTAAGTACTGGGGCATACTTGAAGACGGCACAGAAATAAAAACATTGCATGAAATAAAAAATTTTTATTCGAATTTGAATTAAAATGTGGAATTCTTGGGAACGGGAAAGGCTTATTTACTTGAGGAACAGTGTAAAGGTGGTGGAGGTGGAGGTGGTGGCAACCAGTCCATTTTATATTCCTTCCTAGCTAATTTCCGTTTAATTTCATGGTCGCCCTCGGAGTCTTTGAATCGGACAGGTCGAGTTACACCATTCTTGGTCTCAAACTCATATATAACCTGTTTGTCTGTTTTTCGTCGACTATGGCACGAGACACGAACATTGACCAAACGGACAAAAGTGTCATTTCGGATGTCACGCAGCCAATCGCATTCGAGCACTTCGAAGAAGCCTTACGTTCCAAGGAGAGAGGGTTGTCTGGTGCAAGGCAGAGGTCATGAAACTCTACGAGCGAAAAAAAAAATTATAAAGTTCTTCAATAATAGCAAACTAATAGTTTAAATAGATTTACAAGTATCGCCCATCTACTTTTGATATAATTCACATATTAAATGTAGAAAACTGGTTTAAAATAAATATTTCAAAAGTTCGAAAACGATTTATGAAAAAATAACGTGATGACATTTACTAAATTTGCTCTGTATTAAAGTATCGATGATAGAAAGAGCATATTTTGTAATATTTTAAAAAGATTTAAAAGTCGGAGAAATTGTATTGTAATGTACTATAATTATGTTACAAATCCGATTCAATACTAATCCTTCGCTATTGAAGTTGTTTTGAGAAGGATATTCTCTAAATTCTTAATAAATCTTTAAAATCTAGAGTAATTGTTTTGTAAACTTAACAAAACTAAAATGTATACCAATAGATTGGCATTTTCTACGTTTTCAAAGTGAGAGAGTGTAAATTCTTTTTTTTATCCTATTAAGGTTTTTAAAAAATTTAATTAACTTAATTTATATGATCTGAAATATATGACAAGTTAATATGGAGAATTCTTTCAACCCAATTTCAATTTATTGAATTTTCTATTCGAATTCAAAAATTTTCCCAAGAAGAAAAAATAATTAGGAAATTTAATATGTTAATACATAAAATATTTTATTTATTCAAAGAATTCAATTTTCTATTGGATCAAAAAACTTGTGTTAAAGTTCGTATTTAAAAAAAAAAAAAAAAAAAAAAAAGGGTAGTGGGGCCTCCAGGCACTTCGTGCCCTCTAGCCCTGAAGATGTTTAGTATAATGAAGTTTTTTTTTTCTTGGGATGGCCTTCCAGGCGCGTTGCGCCCTCTAGCCCATGAAAAGTTTTTGAGAGTCGTCGCCGTTGACTTTTTTTGTAGAGCACTCAAAATAGTATAACTTTGTCCGGACAAGCAAGGGTCTATCGTCGCTACAGGAAAAGTTACAGGCGTTCCAAGGAAGTATACTTTGAGAAGACTTTCCCCATTATAGAACGATAGGACAGTTATTTTACAAAACCGACAACACTTTGACCGAGTAGTTTTTTGTGCTGAACAAAAAGTGTCATATAAACATCTGTCAAAAACCGTTTTTTACTTCACTTAAAATGCCACGTAAGCTACGTAAGAATATACGTAAGAGGAAGAGAGCATTGAAACATCCAATAGTAAAACTGACACCACAACAACAGTTGCAACAACAAATGATGAATGACCCCACTATGTTGCAACAAATGTCAAGCAACCCTATGCTTTTAAACCGAGTTATTGGTGCACAGAGTGGAGGTTTAAGAGCGGCACTTTTAGCGAAAATGGCAGGCTATGGTGGAGCTGCAGACGGAACAGCTTATAACCCTCAAAGTCAAATGAATTTGAGTTCACTCAAAAATCAAATAACAGATGTCAAAAAGTCAAACATAGACATACAGAAGCAAATAAGTGAAAAACGAAAAGAAACTAGAATATGACAGACACACAAAGAAACTCAATGAGTTAAACGTAGAGAAAAAGAAGAAAGAAGACAACTGAAAGAACTAAGTACAGAGGAATATGCGAAAAAAGTGTCAGAAAAAGCAGCAGAAGTAGCAAAAATGGAACAAGATGTTATAAATTTGAAAAACCATACTACTCAATATAAAGTACTGAAAGATGAAGAGATAAACAAAAAGCCCTGAAGACATATATGGATAGCGATGAGTATAAAAAAGAAGTTGAAGCAAATGTAAAGGCAGAAAAACTTTTACAGTTGCAAAACAAACCGTACAGTATGAAAACTTAGCACAAGAAAGTAAAAATAACGACGCAGCCATGCAAAAGGCAATGAAAAGCGCAGAATAATAAAAGCTAACAATGACTGGTTAGATGCCCAAGCCAACGCTAAAGCAGCCCAACTTATAGGGTCAATAAGGACAAAAATACAAGCGGATGAAGACAGTTCAAATGAAGCTTTAATGAATGCTGACTTTAAGAACGCCTTCGAAGCTCTTCATAGTAAGGTGAAACAAGTGAACGACTTCTCATCTGGAAAGAAACTGAAGTCTGAAGGTTTCGACAAAGAGTTAAAAGAAGTAGCACAAAATATGACGAAAATAACAGATGCAGCAACGAGACAGGCAGTTCAAAGTGCCTATGACGCCGTTAGAGCAACTGTTGTGGAAAGTCAAGAAAAAGAGTTACAACAGACCAAAACAGACCTAGTAAATGCTTTCTTAAAAACGAAAAGTCAGGTAGGACATTATGCTGCAGATGGAACATATGTGCCAGCTGGTGGAACTTATATACCACCAAACCCTCCAAGAGAAGCACCTGCACCAGGACTACCTAAAACATTTACATCGTCACATGGACACAGACACAGGCATGCACCAAAACCAACACAACAACCAACACAACAACCAACAGTTCAAAACACTGCACCACAACCACCTCCACAACCAGCACAGCAACCAACAGTTCAAAACCCTGCACAACAACCACCTCCACAACCAGCACAGCAACAACAACCACAAACAGAGCAAGGACATAAAAGAAGTAGAGAACAAGGAAACCAAGAATTCTTAAAAATGCTTAAAGAAGACTATGGTTACCCAGATACTCTTGACTTTAGTGACAGATATAAAGAAGCTATTAGAAAGTTCAAGGAAGGAAATACTGACCCGAACCTATTTAGCTTTATGGTTCAGCACCAAATGGGATATAATTTCAAACCTGGAAAATACAAGCTCGCTAAGGGATATGATTTAATAGCATATCATCCAAATGACATGAACGAATTTACTCCGAGATATTTGGTGTCAGAGATAAATGATGATTCAACTATCTTCATGAAACGCGTAAAAAATAGAGACGGAACGAAAGAACAAAGGCTTATGAATGCGGATGACTTAAATAGGGAACTTGTTGAAAACGGTCTCGGAATATATGAAATGC
This sequence comes from Trichomonas vaginalis G3, assembly GCF_026262505.1. Taxonomy (NCBI): domain Eukaryota; phylum Parabasalia; order Trichomonadida; family Trichomonadidae; genus Trichomonas; species Trichomonas vaginalis. Next base: position 14,075,192 of record NC_067208.1, on the reverse strand, counting down.
CAGCAGATGAGGTACAAGAAACTCACAGGAAGAAGTTCAGATACAACCAGACATGGAAGAAATAGTTCAGCAACAACAGCTAGAAGAGCCTGAAGGAAACGAACAAGTCCCTCCTTTGGAAACTAACTTCACAGAACTAGATGAAGATTTGGAACAGCCGAAAAATCTTGACCCTCAACAAGAGTATGAGGTGAATATGGAATCTTTCCAAGAGTCTAGAGAAAATTCGGCTGACATGGTAGAAGAATATCGAAAAATGTTTGCCGACATACAAAAGACTCCAACACCAGATGAAAATATTCAGCATAGAATGGAAGTACTGAAAGAAAATGTACGCAAATACAACAACCCTTTTTACTTACGACCATATAACGTTCAATCTTTGGCTGAACTCGGTGAAAATAAAAGGTTAAATTTCAACAAAACATATAGAAATGAAACATGTTTTAAAGTTCATTCAGAACCTAACCAAGATGGAAACAAACCTACTTTTGTTTCTGCAGACTATGGAACTACAATGAGATGGGGTCATAAAGCTAACCCGGATAGGTGGTTCATAAACTTACAACCACAATTCCAAGAAGTTGTAGACGCAATGGAAGTCAATGGTGAACCAGATTTAGCTGGTATTTTCAGCGCGGCTTTAATGCCATTGAAAGATATGAAAGATGCAGATATTTTGGACCAGTATGAAATGAACATGGCTGATGGAAATATAACACCTGACGTTCTAGAACATTTATCTCAAAGAACTACACAGAACCATAAAGATGGTATATTTGGTGAAGAGTTTAGAAAGAAAGTTAGGGAGAGAGAAGGAAGAGAACCTATTGTACATGACCTTGCAAACGAAAGTTTACAAAATGTCATAAAAACTTACTTTGCAGACAATGAAATGAGAAGGGATGAATATTTAAGAAAACTCAAACGGACAGTACCAAATGAAATGTTAGTATTGAAAAACATGTTCTTGACAAAATAAACACAACTACAGAAATAAATGACGCAAGACTGAACATTGGGTAAAAGCTTTCCATTCACAAAAGATATAATTGGTAACATGGAAAGAAAACCAGAATGGCTACAAAAACATATATTTGGAAACGAGCTTATTCCATATGGACAAGCTCTGTTTGAAGAGCTTGAACGCGAAACTCAGGAAAGGTCATGCAAACAATACGCGAAGACTCAAATACAAACTATGACAAAATCTTTCTAGGATATAGGTTACCTGAGATGGGCGACCAGAGCCCAAAGGCAAAAAGGACATGGGAAATTTACAACATACTAGGTGAACATGAGGCAAAGATGCAACAACTTGAAGCAGAGGGCAAGTTACAAAAGCGACACCAAAGAAGAGGAGAAGAGTAGAACAAAGTGAAAGTAGTGAAGAAGTAACTTCATCTAGTGAAAGTAGTGGCAATGAAGGAAAAAGAAGAGTTAAAGATTCAGTTAAAAACTTAGTCAGGAAGAAAGTAAAGCTTGGTCCGATGGGTTCTATTATGACATATAAATCCAACTATTCTATATTTTTACCCATATGAAATGTACGCCGCTCAGAATATAACGCCAACAGTTTTGGATCGCATGAACGGAAATGTTTCCGAATGGTATAACGAATGCGACAATGCCATTAGAAGGTCAGAAATAGTTCCTGGAACTTACGAATATACAACTGCTGTTTCTTATGGAAATGTAGGTGAGTTTGGTGAAGGTTCTTCAACAACAGTAGATATTGCATGCGACAGGTTTCATATTATTTCTATTGACAACTCATTCTTATACGTGGAACAAGACATTGAAATAAAACCTTCTGCCAAGTTGTCTGACAAGAAAGGTTGCAATGGAATTTTCTATGTCGGATACCAATATGCTCCAGAAGTTTTTCATGGGATATAAGATATATTCTAACTCTGACTTAGTTCAAACAGTAACATGGGCAAACTATGAATGGTTCGCTTTGAGAAACTCAGTACAACCACAAGCTAGAGAACAAACAGACCAGTATGCAACTATTGAGAAAATAAGAAGACTTGACCCTAACGTTCCAGGATTTTATGTTAACCTTTCTGGTTCAGATGGAAATGCTGTCACTAAAGTAAAACTGAAACTTAGAGTTCCTTTGTCATCTTTCCTCATCTTCAGGTTTTAAGATACTTGCCAAACTGGGCAGGAAAAATTTCTATTGAACTTACTCCAAGCAAAAATAACTTAGTCATTGCACCAACACAAGACCATTCACTCTTACAGAAGTAGTGGGAACAAATAAAACGTCATTCGCGACTTTTGCAAAGACAAAGTTGACTTAGACTTTGGTTTCTCAAACCTCAACAATGAAGTAAACTATTATTTCAATGCTGCTGGAACTGCTTGGGACCCAGTTAAGTTTACATGCGAAAAATTTGAATGCAAGAGAATAGAAAGCAGACTTGCAGTCTATATGTTGGACCCAGATATTTCAAATGCTTTAGCTGCCAAATATATTGCAGTTCCACTTATGTTCCCTATATCACAAATATCTGTCAAAGACTTTGCAGGTGAAGTTGGAAACCAAAGTGCTGACCCAGGTGCAAGAACAGATATTGCTTTAACAACTGCAATGAAACATGCAGATACTATGTTTGTACTGTTCAGACGAACTATAAATGACTATTCTTGTTTCTACAACCCCGGTATTAAATATCATATAAACAATAGATGGCAAATATTATCCAAGAGAAGAATATTCTACAGTTGAGGATATGAGGTCATACAACTTGACATTAGATGCTATGAACTTTAACAACAATTTCACAACAACCATAAACCCTGAAATGCAAAGTTCTATTATGCCATATGTGAAAGTATGGACTCATACAGGAGGTCAAAAAACTCAATATACAAATGGAGACCGTTCAAGCTTTTGGCTTGACATTCCATTTGCTGACTCAGAAGACTTTATGGGTGGTATTTCAACTGTTGGTACAGTTCAAATACAATATACTGGTGACAGAGACGGTCCAGATGAACTGAGAGCAAAGAAGTTTACAAAACCAATAGCACTTTTCACGGAAGATGCTCTTTTGAAGATTCGTTCGATGAAACCTGCTGGGGCTCCTCAGATTGGCATAACGACAGCTTCCATGCGACAGATTTTGGCAGCAGGTCAGTAAGTTGTTCTTAACTGATTCTCTCCGTCAAATATTGACAGTACGCCAGTTTTGACATAATATTGTATTATAAACTTACCTTTAGAAATATCTGTAAGTTTTGAAGTTATATTTTTTGTCTGCTTCAAGAACTTTCACCATTTCAGTTATACCAACTTTCTTTGCTTTATGAAAATATTTTGGTTCAGCAAAGACTGCTATTCTATAACATTTTCCATTGTTTGTATAAAGAACTATTCTGTCAATGTATTTGTATTGTTTGTGTGTGTAAACTTTGTTCTGCTTCAATTCGAAGAGATACTCGAATACGTCCAGATTTTTATTCGAAGTAAAATGTCATTTCCGAAAAATAGAAGCGTAAGTGTTTCAAAAGGTTTAATGGCGGTGGCAGATGTGAAGTTAAATTCACCAACTCAAACAAACAGTCAAAGTGTTATTGTCAATGTCAAAGAAAGAGATGTTGAAATGGGGAAACCATACGAGGACGAAGATGGTATAACAATTGTTCCTGTAAAAGAACAACCAACATATCCTGAAGTTAGCAGAGACTTAAGTTCTGTTGCAGATATTCGAAACGACTACCAACAACTGAAAGACAAACTTCAAACTCAGGAGAAGATTTGTCAAGCTTTGGGTATAATGTTAAACTTGGTTGAGCACAACCCTGTAAAAGTGAACTCATATGTCATCGCACCTCATGAAGTTTTGAAAGAACTATTGAAACTTTTGACAGAGGCAGACGATATAAACATCAAAGAAATAGAACCCGACATTGCTTGCTGTGGTGTTTCATATAATGTCATTGACAAGATATACGTTATGAAAGGAGGTGAAACGTTGAACTTAAAATATAGTTTCCCAGACGTCATAAAAATATTTGACGACCACAACATTTCATTAAAATTTACTTGCTAAGTAAAAATGTCAAAACTTCTTGAAAGATGTTTGAAGAAAAACAATATAGACTTTATTTCATGTAAAGGACTTTACACACTTTTGAACGATATGAAAGACCCTGTTTTGTTTGTTCGTGTAGACAAAGGAAAGTTCTATGTTCTTTACAAAAATATTTGAACTTCTTAGACAGAGAACTTCAAGAAACGCCATGTGAAAGTTTAGATGAAGTTCTTCTCCACTTTCAGAAAAACTTTTAAATATATGTAAATGGCAGAAGACACAATGGTTTTATACTATTACGACTAAAAACCCTGAGTCATATAATTCTATAACAACAAACTTACAAAGTCCTCAAGGACGATATTGTAAACTAACTTTAAACACAATGACGACTAAAGCCTGTTTTGCTCTTTTGACACCAGAAGATTTTATTGTTGTGAATGGTAAAAATACTCCTTTGAAGATACTTACTCAGATATACCACCAACAGGTTTTGTTGACTTATTTAATACTTTAAGTAGCGGGTGTAACATGTGCTGCAACTAGAGCAGGTTTCATTATGTTTGGATGTCCGACTGAGTTTACTATAAACAATATGAGCTATAATACAAAACTTATATCTGGTTTTTACTACCAACAGTTTCCTATAACAGGAAAAGTGGTCATACAAGGAATGTCTATTCCATTGACTTTAAGTACACCTATTTTATATATTGTTTCAAACTTAGGTTCAAAGTGCTATTCGAATGTCGACAGAAACTACTATGACCAAAAGATACTCATGCGTATAAAATAACACATTCTCTGCTGGTTTGCCTATTGTTCATTCGAATGCAGAGTTTTCAGCTTAGTAAACTCAAACACTTTAGCAAACATAAACTAAACCTTAGTTGACGCAAACTTTGTTCCTGTAAAACTTTATGTCCTATGTATTTGTCAATGACGGCAGAAAGTTTCGAATTGGAAGATGCAACTGGTGAAAGTATTGTATTACAAGAACAACTTCAACAACAAATAGATCAAGAACAACAAATGCAACAAATAGCTCAAGAATAAAAAAAAATATTTTTTTTTATTTTTATAAAAAATGTACAGAATAGATGTTTCAGATTTTTATGACTTCCAACATTCAGAAATATGTGTCCATTTAGAGACTATAACAAAGCAGTCGAGAATTTGAAACGTTTAGTCATTTATGTTGACTCTGCCCAGAATGTTATGTCATGAAAAATGGGATGTTGTCTTTAACAAACCAAGAGCAACAATAGTGTCTGAACAAGAATGTAGACAGAAACTTAAAAAAAATAAAAGTTGTACAAGTTGCATGAAGATGTTAGATGCTTGGGATATCTTATTGTCAAAGTTAGAAGATTTTTCAGTTCGAGGTATAAAGTTCTATACACCTTCTCCAAACTTCTATTCTATCTTCACTGGATATAAATATGAACAAGTAGAATGGAAAGAAAATATTATAGAAGCTTGGTTAGACCATGTCAAAGAAATATATGCAATGGAAACGAAAGAGTCTATGAGTATATCTTATGTTGGTTTGCAAACATCTTACAACATCCAATGCTAAAAATGAAACTGCTCTCATTATAATTGGAAACAAGGAACAGGTAAGAAACACTTTCTTTACAGATATCTTATGCAAACGTTAGAGGGCTATTCGAACCCTAATATGACAAACTTAGAAACATCTGCGGTAAATTTAACTCTTCAATAGAGAATATGAAACTTATAGTATGTAACGAACTTCAAAGTATAGATACAACAAAAGTTTTGAACTCAGATGCTTTGAAGAGTCTATAAACAGACAAAGTTGGAGTTGTTGAAAGAAAATATAAAGACCAAAGAGTTTGTGAAAATGTTGCAAACTTCATTATGGTTTCAAACAATGCTGTTCCGATGAAGTTAGAAAGTTCTGACAGAAGATATGTAGTTGTCAGAACGTCAGATTCTCATATGCAAGATACAGAATATTTTGACGCTTGTGCAGAAACTTTGACATCTGACTTTACAACCACTTGTTCTCATATTTTATGACATTAGATATTTCAAAGTTCAATCCAAGACAAATTCCACTATCCGAAGAGAGACAAACATTGTTAGAAGCAAAACAAGAGTGTATATGAACTGTTCATAGAATGAAACTGACTTTGAGTGTTTAGATGAAAGGTCATTGTACGATTCGTATAAACAATATTGTCAAGAATATGGTTATATGACAGCGTCTAAACGAACATTCTTGGCAAATGTCAAAAGTCTTTTAGACGTACAGAATGGTGTATATACAAAGAAAATTTTTCTGAGTAAATTTTAAAAAAATATTTTTTTTATCCGATAGAAAAGATGACAGAAAATTACATGTTTACATAGCGCCAAACCCTTCTTGCCACATCTTTTTAAGCCACAATATTATAGACATAAGAACTAAATAGAGAAAGCGAAATTCTACAAACAGAAGAAACATATAGAGACTAAGATAACGAAAATGGATATGCGCTATTCTGGTTAGATTGTCCTTATGAAATGTATGAAAAAAAGGCTTTATATGAAGAATATAGAAAATATTGTCATGAAACGATTATAAGACCAAGCTCTAGAGAAAAATTCTATGCTGGTATTAAAACATCTTTTCGAAGTTCAGAATGGCAAATATATAAGAAATAATTTTTTCTGAGTAAATTTTAAAAAAAAATATTTTTTTATCGATAGAAAAGATGACGAAAATTCATCTCAGTAAACAAGTACATGTCAGGACTTAAAGAAGAACTAGACCCATTCACATATTTGAATGTTTACTTCTACCATTTTGAAAATCTACATTTGACAAAGTTTGGACATCGAACCAGTTAAGTTTGCTATTGTGACTAAAAATAGGTGCGAAATTTGAAGACTTAGACATAGAAGGTTTGTT